>NC_135655.1:64282514-64582514 GCF_964188315.1 Podarcis muralis | reverse complement strand
CACCTTGGGGAACATTCTGTACATTCATAGTGCTCTCAAAAGGCAAAAACAAAACAACAAAAAAAGCATTCTCTCTCAACAATACAGCTGAGGTTGTACTGAGGAAGGCATAGTTAATGGAGGGGAAGAGTTCATAATATCCAGGTGTTTTCTAGTTATCTGTGTTCTTATGCATCTATGGCTGAATGCAAAATTTAAAATTTCAGAAAGGTATAGGTTGCACGGGGAAAGTTGCATGAAGGCAACTTCGTGTCTTCTTTTTCTCCGACAACCTCTCCCGTGTGTATGTGTACACACCCTCTGCCTCAGTATGAATTACCGAGGCATTTTACAATGAAAGCTCAGAAATCAAAATAAAACACAAGCTAAAACAAAAACCGGAGACTAAAATAAAATCCCGTAGCCAGTGCTTAAGCACCTGGCAAGCCAAATGCCTGCCAGGACAGGCCGGTGCATGCTAAGGGTAGGAGTGAATGGTTGGTTGCTGAGTATTGAGTGGGTGTGTTGATTGGAAATATGGCGTCAGAGGTGACTTTGCAGGAGGAAGGATGGAGGAATCCACCTATAATGGTCATTATGGGAAGGGGGAGATACAGTGTTAGAGTTTACAGATGTTTACAGACCACCTCCTCTTCTGGCCCTTTCTCTATTCCTCAGATTCCTGGTTTGCGCTGCCACCATGCCTTCCAGCCTGGTGATGTTCTTTCCGTGTAAAGTCACAGGTAGGTAGCCGTGTTGGTCTGCTGTAGTCAAAACAAAATAAAAAAATTCCTTCCAGTAGCACCTTAGAGACCAACTAAGTTTGTTATTGGTATGCGCTTTCTTCAGGTATCTGCAGAAGTGTGGATACACACGAAAGCTCAGACCAATAACAAACTCAGTTGGTCTCTAAGGTGCTACTAGTGTGAAGTCGGTTCATAATAAGGACCCACATTCATGATTTGATCATGGATGAGGAATTTAGCCTGGCATTTATTGTCAAGACCTGGGTGGGTGTGCTGGGTGGAGTTGATCTGATACAGTTGTGTCCACCTGGTCCGCAGTTGTGTCCACCAGTATAGGCTAGAGCTGAGAGATAGTCACTCAATGGTCCTTGAATTGGTCAGTCTGGGACATCATGGCCTCCATAGCAACAATGAGGCTGTGTCAATTTGTCATTGGCACAAACACATAAAGCAGGGCATATCCTGGATCTGATCTTTGTCCCAGGACTTGGAAGAAATGATCTGGAAATAGAGGGGGTTGAAATAACCCTTCTGACATGGTCAGGCCATTCACTGGTGACATTTAATCTCACAGTGGCAGTTCTTCCCCATGATGGACCCAATAAGATGGTCCAACCCCAGAGACTTAGGGAATGCAAGGGACTCCTGAATGCTCTGGGGAATTTTTTGAGTGAACAGAATTGGTGGTCCCGTCAAGGCTCTAGACTCACCATGGAATGACAATATGTATTGGATGAGGAACCTACATTGTTTCTTGATTACTCTGGGGAAGCTGTGGACAATGACAAAGGTTGGACAACAGTCCTGAGTACAAATGGTACAAGACTCACTGCAAAGACAACTGAATGCACATTAGTGTGCATGATTGTGCCTAAAGCATTGTAGTGAAGAATACTTTACTGCCTCCATTGCCTCCTCAAATAGCTAATGTTGTGGTCATTTTTTATACTTCATCATAACTAGAGATACGGGTACTTTTGAGGTACAATTGTATGCGGTATTCTTGTCAGTGTGATCCTATACATGTCTACTCAGATGTAAGTACTACTGAGTTCAAACAGAATTTAGGATGGGATTAAACTAATAGGCTTCCACTTGCACAATGGGGCTTCCCCCCTTCCCTCTGGGGTTGCCCTCCAAATTGGCTGGGGGTGTGTGTGTTAGAGACCCCCAAGAACAGTAAGTGGAGGGTGATCATTCCATCTGGCAAGCTTATATGACTGAGCAGACAAAACGTTTGTAATAACACAAATGTTGAAATCCACCCTTAATGTGCATAGGATCGTACGTGTGTGTGTAAAAGAGAGAGAGAGAGAGAGTAAAAGTGTGTGTGTGTGTGTGTGTGTGTGAAAGAGAGAGAAAGAGAAAGAGAAGAGAAAGAGAGAGAAAGAGAAAAAGAAAAAGAAAAAGAAAAAGAAAAAGAGAGAAAGAGATTCCCTTGCTAAATTGAACTCCTGAAATAAACCTTTCAACTCCTGAAATAAACCTCTTCCCCTCTTGCATTGAATAAATAGCATTGTTAAAATAGCCAAGTACAATTAAATGTGATGCCTTTACTGCAATTTTGGCTATAGGATTCTGGGGAGTTATCACAATATCAATGAGTATTATTGTTTTAAGATGTGCAGCTGGTTTGGATGTCAAAGCCTAACCCTGCATATTGACATTAAGCTTTTTTTAAAAAAACAAACAAACAAAACTAGTGCCTTCTGATTTTATTTTCCATGCACGTCTGGGGCAACAGAGACGTTTGTCAGCTTCTTCACACCTTCTGGTAATTAAATAAATTAAATATGTTGCCAGGAAAAGGACTGAGAGATCCAGTAGGTTAACAATTGCCTCTCAAGCCATCTGTTGACATCTATATTAGGCATTGCTATTGAACTACTTGATACTACGAAATCTTGGTTCCATCAGCTGGCAAACTCCACCAAGAATCATTCCAGAAGGATAATAATGGTGTGAGAGAGATTCTGTGTGGGTCACTGGCTGCTTGCATTTTCATGAATGACAAATAGGTGCACTCTTCTTGTGGGATGAGAGGACACATGAAAAGAAGAAAACAGAGTCAGTGAAGAGAAATGGGGTGCTAGACAAGTACAGTGGTACCTCAGGTTACAAACGCTTCAGGTTACAAACACTTCGGGTTACAAACTCTGCTAACCCGGAAGTAGTACCTCGGGTTGCGAACTTTGCCCCAGGATGAGAATGGAAATTGTGTGCCGGCGGCGAGGTGGCAGCGGGAGGCCCCATTAGTGAAAGCGTGCCTCAGGTTAAGAACAGTTTTGGGTTAAGAACAGACCTCCAGAACAAATTACGTTTGTAACCCGAGGTACCACTGTAAGTGGAAAGTAGCAGAGGGAAATGTTGTGTTTGACCCCTTGTTTCAGTAAAGGTTTCTTGCTCCTCTCTCATATTACTTTGTTAAATACTACACACCTTAAAGTTTCCACTGACCATCAGAGGTGGGGTGGATGAGGACACAAGGCTGAGAAAAACCTTTCCCCTATGATGACATAGACTTGGATGCCCTCCCAAGGGAGGTCTGCCTGGCTCAGTCACTGCTCTTTTTTCAAGATTTTCAAAGATCTACAGGACAAATTATGCTGCTTTTAGAAACTTTTGTTCTCATGGGATGCTGACGTTTTAATAAGATCCAATGTGACGCAGTGGTTAGAATCCTGGTCTAGAATCCTGGAGACCCCAGATCAAATCCGTGTTCAGCCATGTAGTTCACTCAGTGAACCTCACCCATTATTTCTCAGTTTAGCCTACTCCACGGGGTTGTTGTAAGGATAAAACAGAATGGGGGAAAATAAAATTGTAATAATTAAAGAGTGGGATATATTATTTGTATGTCTATAATAATACTGTGCTACCTCTAGTTACGGACTCAATCTGTTCCGGGGTGCCGTTTGCACCCCAAAAAGTCCATAACTAGAGAGCCTCTTCTGCGCACTTGCGCGGCACGATAGAGTGCTTCTGTGCATGTGCGAAGTGTGCAGAACACTTCTGCGCATGCACACGCAGTGAAACCCAGAAGTATACACTTCCGGGTTTGCCGCGTTTGCAAGTCGAAAAGACGCAACATAAACCTAACGCAACACGAGGTATGACTGTAGTGTTTATTTATTTTTTAAAAAAGGTATAATGTTTTAGCAATTGTTTTCAATTCAGCTGTGTGTCATCCATTGTACAGTACAGTCGTACCTTGGAAGTTGAAAAGAATCCGTTCTGGAAGTCCATTTGACTTCCAAAATGTTCGGAAACCAAGGCGCAGCTTCTGATTGGCTGCAGGAATCTCCTGCAGCCAATCGGAACCTGTGGAACTCACATCGGACCTTCAGGTTCCAAAGAACGTTCACAAACTGGACGTTTACAAACACTCTCTTCCGGGTTTGCGGCGTTCGGGAGCCAAAACGTTCGACTCACAAGGCATTCGACTTCCGAGGTACAACTGTATCATGAATACATGTGTATAGAAGCCAGCTCTTCATGCTGTGTGAAGACTATGCAAGAGTCTATGACCACAGTTGGAAGTGGGCCTGAACAAATAGATTTGAGACAAAACTGACACTCCTGTGACTTTCATCCCATGTCTACTCATGTACTTTTTCTAGACAAATATACACCCTTGTAGGAAAGGGTGTACTGCATGCAGCAGCTAGCAGAACATTTAATATGGGTTTTAGATTGGCTTAAAATACCACTAGTCCCACTAAACTGTTGCATAGACTTCTCCGATTTTCCTACATGCTACATGTTAATGAAGTTTTAATGTTTCTTGCAAAATACATACTCTGATATCTCAATCTAATTTTCCAATTTACATTTAATTGGGGAGGGAAGCACAAAATATGTTTCAAGCCGGGGTGGGGGGGATAAAACACTTGTAATTGATTTCAGGAATACCATCCAATCTTATCTTAAATTGAGATGCCATAGTGACTACATTGCTGTTTAAATCAGAAAACAAAATTATTCCAGGTACGAGATGATGGTGAAGAGAGTTGTGGTAAATAGCCTGTGAATTCAAATGCGGCTTGCGCATCTCTTGAGATTTCTCAGTTCCTACAAATTAGACAAATAAATTGGTAGTTCACCTACTGCATCCTGGTAAACAAACATTTTTCAGCAAAACTCTCTCCTCTATCCATTAAGCGGGCCTAGTTTCAAAGACCGTAAAGAGCTGTGGCAGAAGTGATGGGTCTTTGAGTTAGAATTCAGAATAATTCTTGGCAGGACACTAATGAAAAAACAACTAATTCTGACAATTTACCATAGTAACTGAAGCATTCATGTTATTAATGTCAGCATGATCTAAAACTGAAAGCTCAACCACAGTGACGCACACAGCACTCAGCCATTTCCCCTTCCTGTAGTGGAAATCTAAGAGGAATTCAGACTTTCATTTGTACACTGGCATTGTTCTACTAAACTGACACTGAGCAGAGTCAAAAGAGAAGGATGCTGTACACTGAGGATCAAACAAACCCTTGCAAAATTCATTCACTGAATTGTGATTTGTAGGCCAAGATCTTAGCTATTATGTTCTAGCCTATTCTTTGACATGGAGTTGTGTGCACTTTATTTAACATACACATATTTCTTTCTTTATTCTTTATCCTCTATTTATTTTGTTTTAATTTTGTTTTGTTTTTAATGTGTGACATTTTAGTGTATTTTTGGTCTCTGTGGAAGCCACCCAGTGTGGCTGGGGAAACCCAGCCAGATGGGCGGGGTACAAATAATAAATTATTATTATTATTATTATTATTATTATTATTATTATTATTATTATTTCTTGCATTTGCAAGCCACCTTTTCCTCTAAAGACGGTGTACGTGGTTCTCCCCTCCTTGTTTTATCCTCACAAACACCCTGTGAGGTAGGGTAGACTGGGAGGCAGTGAGTCATCAAGCTTCCTGGCTGAGTGGGGATTTGAACCCTGGTCTTCCAGATTCTAGTTGAAAATTAGACCACACTGGCTCCCAAATGCCCATTCTTAAATTGCAAAGTCCCAGAAAACTACACCGCACCATGAATACCCTCCAACATTTCTCCGATGAAAACAGGGAAGTCCTATTCCATGATGATTATGATAATAATTTTATTATTTATACCCTGCCCATCTGACTGGGTTGCCCAGCCACTCTGGGCGGCTTCCAACACATATAAAAACATAATAAAACATTTAAAAACTTTCCTATGCAGGGCTGCCTTCAGATACCTTCTAAAGGTTGTATGGTTACTTATCTCCTAGGCTTGGTGGTTGCATAACTCTATAGCCTCCAACATTTCTCAAATGAAAATAGGGACTTTTTAAGGAAAAGCTGGACATTTTGGGATCAAATTAGAAACAGGAACGGCTTCTGTAAATCCAGGACTGTCCCTGGAAAATAGGGACATTTGGAGGGTCTGCACCATATAATTTTTCTGAATATATAGATCAGTTCTCATTATTGATTTATCTGCCATGAACTGGTGCAGCTGCAAATCTGCATGAAGTTATTGAAAATTATGGTACGCCTATTTGTTGACTTACTTACTTACAAGCCAGGATGACTGGGTTTGATCTATGAAGGAGAGGGGAGCCAACAGGCCCATCACCTAAAACTCCTGTTGACTCTTTCAGAACAGTTCAACTCTGATTCACCTCTTGAATGTGTAAACAAATCAGTGGTTGAAGTGAGCTCATGGATTTGTCTTTTATCCCAGGATAATTGATTCTATAAAAAGGCCCAGTGGTATCTGATGGGCTCATCTCATCTCCCCAGTGGTAGCTTTGACATCTTTGAAGTCTGCAGAGGTGTAACAGGGAGGCCAATTATGCACTCAGTTAGGAGTGTATTCAATTAACAATATTCCTCAAGTAATATTATGCCGGGGGTTTTTGGGGTGTGTGTGTGCGGCTTAACTACAGAAATCCAGTGTGTCTGGCACCTGCAGCCGCATAGGGACTAATGCTGCTGATCCTGCAAGTCCAGCTAACATTGGAAAGTGATTATCTGTCCTAGTAATGTTGACTCTAACTGGCTGCAGCTCTGCAGGCACTCCAAACTGCAGACTGGGGTTGTTATCTAGGAGGATCAGTACAGGCTCTGGTGAAAATGGGGTGGGGGGTGGGAAATTGAGTTTGGTCCTGAAGCTGCATTTTAATACACCTTGCATATGGTTTCATACTCCCTGAAACAGTGTCTAAACTGAAATGCAATCATCTCTTGAAATTGGCACTTCTCTGAATTTTGCATGTACTTCGCTAGCCAAAGCACAAGTGCATGTAAAATGAATATGGAAATTTTTCATGTGGATGCACACTTCTTCAGATCTGAAGAAGTGTGCATGCACATGAAAGCTTATACCAAGAACAAACTTAGTTGGTCTCTAAGGTGCTACTGGACAATATATATATATATATATATATGCAGGTTTTGGTGTCCTCGGGTGTCTTCCCGTGTAAAAGTTGGGGTGTCTAGGCGACGTTTCGACGAGGTCTCACTCGTCATCTTCAGGCTGGTGTTTTCGGCTTCTTGTTACTGGAACAGAGCAGGATCTCAGTGTTTGAGTTCCTATAAATACTGTTGAAGGTGTGGTGTATAGCCTCCAATGTTTTGGGCAGAGAGGAGGTTCCCAGGCTAGTGTGCCTTTTCTTCTTTTGTTCCTTAATTACTTGAGGGATATCTTGAGTGATTTCTTGAGCGATATCCCGAATCCCACTTAGGTGGGTCATTAGGTGTGGATTAGTTTCTCAAGCCTTTGTGTCTTGAACTCTTGAACTTTGTGAAGAGTTTTTTTGAGAAGATGGCTGTACTGCATTTGGTTGTGCTCTGGCTTGGCTTCGTGTATAGGGGCGAGCTGTGGTTTTGTGGCCTGTGCCAGCCAGATCTGTGTAGGGATTGCAGGGGGGTGCAGCATCCGGAGGTGCCACCATGGTTTGGCTACTGGATGGTATCTGTAATTCATCTGTGGAGAGGGTCTGGGTTTGGGTCTGGTGTGGTTGATTGGTGATGGCGTTCTGTGTGCCTCTGGATCTGGTGTCAGATTTTGTGGGGAGGGCTAATTTCCAGATGTCTGGCAAGCGGGATGTGTCGTCACGCTTGTTCATGTTGTGAGGGTGTTTCTCTATCTCGATGGCTTCCATGATTATTCTCTTGTGGTGATGTTCCATGTTAAAGAGCAATTTGGAATCTGCAAAATTAATTTCGTGTCCTGTTTCTTTCATGTGTTGGAAAAGAGAGGAAGTTTTTTCTTCTTTTTTGACGGCATTCTTGTGTTCTGCGATACGTGCATTTATTCGTCTGTTTGTTTGTCCAATGTACGTGGCTGGGCAGACTTTGCAGGGTATTTCATAGACCCCTTGGTTTTCCAACTGGATTTTATCCTTGGGGTTTCTGAGGATATTGGCTATTTTTTGGTTGGTGCAAAAGGCTGTTTTGATATTGTGTTTATGGAGGAACCGGGGGAGGGAGGCAAGAGAGCGGAGGAGGCTGAGAAAAGACAGAGAAGTGCTTCTTCAATCACAGTGGCAAGGAACAAAAACCTGGAGGGGGGAAAAGCTGTTGGACCGCCACCAAATTCTCCCTCGCTAGAGACGGGAGCCCATCTGCTGAGCTCTGCAACTTAGCTTTAACTACCATTCAGCTTGCGTCTCTGCAGAGATCAATCTGTAGTGCTGGCAGATGGACCCCTGCTTCCCTGAGTCGCTGTGTTATTTGTTTAATAAATTTAATTAATATCCATACCACATTGGATTGCTCCCAGAAAAGGGGGTTGCAGCTCTCTCTCTTTCCCTGATAACTACACGATGAGTGATTTCCCAGAAAAGACCAGAGAACAGAGCCCCCAGGCCACTGAAAAATTTAAAGTGTCCAGGCGCTTACATTGCTTTGCGTGTATTTGGTTGTTGTTGTTGTTGTTGCAATTCCACTGATGTTATTCTTGGAGACTATTTTAAATTTGCAAATGAGTATGAGTTTTGGAGATAGGCAGGAGCCAACATGCATCTTGTTTTGTATCAGTTGCAACATTAGCGAGGATTCTAAAAAGCATCAGATGTAATTGCACTACTGACAATTTTATCTATTTGCCAAATAAAATAAAGAGATTGGTAATGAGAACACTCTTCCAGACAAGATACATATTACGAACAAAAATCCGAATGTGCGGTCATGATTGTCTTGGGTAAGTTCTAATGTCTAATAAGCAAGAATGTGCACTTTAAAATACAAATAGATGTAACCTCAGTGATGGAGTGCCAAAGAATCATAAAGACAACCACGGTCTCACATGATGTCACAGTTTAAATATTTTTTTATTTTAAAAAAATGAAAAAAGCTGCATTTATCTCAATTGGGCTATAGGAATGTAATATATCCTTAGGATCAAGACCCAGCAAAGTGGAATAGTCAAGGGCATCTGAAATTTTTCTGGCATACTAAGAGAAAATATGTTATTTAAGATAACTGAGACTTTGATGTGATGCACACTTTGGCCAGTTTGTCTAACTTGTTTTTAAAGCCATCAAATGTGCTGCATGAAGAAGTACTTCTTTTGTCTGTTCTGAATCTTCCAACATTCAACTTCCTTGAATCTCCTCAAACTCTAGTGGTATGAGAGAGGGAGGGAAACTTTTCTCTGTCCACTTTCTTCTCATCCTGCACAAATTTATACACCTGAGTTATGTCTCTCTCTACTCATCTTTTCTCCATACTAACCCCCCCCCAAATGTTGTAACCATTCCTCATAGGTGAGTTGCTCTGCCACCTTGATAATTTTGGTCACCTTTTTCCAGCTCCACAATATCCTTTTTGAGGTGAGGCAGCCAGAACTGTAGACCGGAATTCCAAGTGTCGTCACATCATAGTGCCATGAGTGGGACCTTCCAGCTTGCCTGATCCTAAGGCTGTTCTGCTAACTCTGCTTTAATAAAGATCTCTTCCTTGCTTACGAGCAAGAGCCCCTCTGGTCATATTCTGGGTAGGAGCTGGGATACATCAGTTTGTAAAATGGCATTATGATATTGGTAGTTTTATTTTCAACTATTTTCCTAATGATTCCATGCATGGAAGACAGGATATACCCGAAGAACCAGCATCTGAAACCTAAGATTTTGCATTAGTGCATCTATCTGTGGTGCTGGTGCAATGTTATGATATGAATTGGCATAGCTGCTGGTAAAGCATGTTCTAAGAATTTGACACCATGGTACGTAGAACCAGGCTGTTTACTTCATGTTCAGAAGCTGAAATTACAAATAGAAAACATACCATCTATATGTCTGTAACAGTGATGAGAATCTACCTGAATTTTTTCTTAGCTATCTTGGTTATAAAGCATGCCTGGGGTCAAATAAGATGCCTTCCAGATTAAGCTGAACTTTCTGAATTCAATCTGTGTTTCCCTGTCACAGATATCTATTTCAATTGTGTGATGACTTGGCTAATTTTGTTCAGCCGATTTGTAGCTCATCACTCTCCTTCTCCCCTTACATTTTAGCTGCATATTAAATGAGTTCATTATCTAGACTGGAATTTCAGGTGGTTCTTAAAGGAGCTTTTAAACACATATAGGTTGTACGATATCACTCTGCATCAAAGGATTTCTTCCCTTACTAATAATACAGGGTCATCAGGTTTTTGTGTGACTAGCCAAGCATCCAAGGACTCATGGGCTGCATGTCGTTTTCAAGGCCAGTGAAGGAACAGAACAGGCTTTCACCTAAGGTCCAACTAGCTACTTTAGGGGTCCCCAAGGATCTGAGGATTCCCTGTGGGGCATCTGCTTTTCCTTTGAGGAGGAAACCATCAAATCATTCCCACAAATGGCTTCCAATGGTGGTTAGGATGGAGAGAGGAGACAGTGGCATTCTCTTGGCAGTGTCAGTGCTGCACTCATTGAATGGGGATGGACAGTGGTGGTAGCAAAGTTGAGGCAGACAGAAGCTGGTTGTGGTAGCTGTGTTGGTGGTATGGGCTTTCTTGAGACCCGAAAGCATAGGTGAACCTTGTGATGCAGAATGGAGTGAGGTTTGAACAACCCTTCATTGCAGAAAAATCTCCTGGAGCAAGCAATTTTTCAGCAAATGCAATTTTTACAAGGAAAGAAACTCATCTAACTTGCAGACTTCCAGTATGCAGACTATTGGCTTTTATCTGACTATAATTTTAGTGCAAGTGAGTGACCTTTCTGCAGAAAAATCTCAACATATCAATGTAATGGAAAAGCCAGCTTCCACCATTCTTCTCCCTAGAATTCTCTATCTCTGTCCAAAGTCTCACTTCTTCCATGATCTCCGGAAAGAGAAATCACATAAGCAACACTGCTTGGACATGCTTCCTGTCTGGCAATCTCCTCAAGATCTTCTCAAATTTCCCTGCGCTAGTGAGGTACTAAGTATTGCTTTTCTGCCTATCTGGCTCCTAGATCTTCTCTGATTGAAAGCTGGTCCTTTTGCTCATGGAGCTTTCTCTTTCACTTTTTTTTTGGGGGGGGGGGGACATGAAAAAGGCTAATTTTGAAATATGCATTCTCTTCGCTTGAAGATTTCTTTTAATTTTCAGAAGAAAGAGCATCAAGCTGCATCTCCCCCAACATGTCTCAGGAGTCTCTCTCTGCCAGGCCAGTTGAAGGTGTGAGAGATCTGCGTATTCATTGCACATAGGAGAGATGCTGTCCATTAAGCAAGTGCTGAAAGCCCACTAAAACCAGAAAATCTGTGTTATCTTTTGCTTTCAGTGCAATCAACTTTTTTCTTCTATTTCCTTCTTTGGAACCTGTAATTAAAAAAAACAAAAAACAAACCCTAAAACCAGGAAGCCTGAATTTCTCCTGCTTGATGGAGAAACTCAGGATTTGTCTTTTTTCATGTGCCGAACCAGCATGGACCCATTTGTTAGACTGTAAGGTGAAGTACATGGAATTAACAGGGTTAGGTTCATCTGACCTGATGAATATTACTGGCTTCAAACCCATGGAGACTTCAAAGTGACTTCAGTGACTTCTCCTGCGAGCATGAGCCACGATCAATCTGGTTTTTGTTTTTTTTTGGAGATGCTGTGAGGAATGCACCATTCATTTCAAAGCTCTGGCCTTTACTGAATATGTGTTCATTTTTTAAAAGCAGCAACACTAAAAGAAGCTGGCTGTGCTGGTTGGGGCTGAGGCAAGTTGTGGTCCAAAACATCTGGAGGGCTTCAGCTTGGCAAAGAATATATTTGGAACTCTCTTTCTTTTTTCTTTTTATGATGTATAAAAGTGGGCTTAAAGACTCATCCATAAGCAAGTGGGGAAGGTTTCTTTTTCCACCAGAGAACCATACTCCACAGATCTTCTGTGAGGGGGGATGAAGGGGTGGTGAAGGGAGGAGGAATTGTCCATCAAAGGATCAAAGAGTGGAGAGAAGACAGGCTATATGTACACATGTCTACCAGTGCAGCACTCTCTGTGAGCAATTCCCTTACCTTTTGACCACAGACCTGTCAAAACTGCCTACTACCCTTCGAACTCATGCAGTTTCTTTCCTTTTTTTAATACCTCAAATACGTTCACATGGGTGGATGGTAGTAGGTGCATATCATATCTGAACAAATGATGGACATAAATTGCTTTAGGCAAGGCTAGCATATGCTAATTTCCATTATTCCCTTTTCTTATGAAACATCCCACCTGCAGCACATATCTTTTATGATGTCTATTTTAAGTGTCGAAGAAGGAGAACAAATGTTCTGCTCTCATGTCGGGAAGTCGGGAAGAGATTGTGACCATTGTAATACATTTTAGCACTGCGAGTTCTTATGCATTCCAAATCAGAAGTTAGATCCATTGAGTTTAAAGGGACTTACTCCCAAATAAGCAAGCATAGGGTTGTGATCTTACTGAAATCCTAGTTGCAGTCATTATTGCACGTCCTATAGCTAGACCACCCTACATTTTTCATTTAATCTTTAGGGAAGAAGTTTAATTTTGCTGCTTTGCCATTTGGGTTGTAATAGTGTTGCTTGGCAGTAAATTTTAAGGAATAAGATCCAGAAAAAAACATGGGTGGAACTCAGCACAGTACTTGAGACCCTGAAGGAAGGATGTGGGGCAGGCAATTTTTGCTGGTCCTCCTTCTCCCCTACAAGCTTCTGAGTCTCCCAAAAAGTTGTTTGAGCTATTTTACAGAACAACGTGGAAGCTGGTGCTGGAGGCTACAGGGGCTTAGACTGTCCCCTTCCTTTTTCTCCAGCATGAATCTCTGTTGGATTGCAGTCCCTTCATAAGTAGAAGGATCCTTTCAGTTTCTGGAAAGGCAAGTCTGGGTGCAAGCCATGGTTATTTTGGACATAGAAAACATAAGGAGGAGATTTTTCTGTCCCCCGTTGGCTTAGACCAGCTTTCACCAACTTGATGCCCTCTAGGACTACAAAAATAGTTGTGTGACTGGGCTGTTCATAGTTGTAGTCTAAAGCATCAGGAGGGCACTAGATTAGTGAAGTCTGGCTTATACAATAGCCAGTAAATGAAAAACCGTGGCGATAACAGTAGGGAAGAATATATTATATGCACCAACATCCCATCTGATGATTCACGGTAAACGAACTGCAATACAAATGTTTACAACAATGTCATTTTATGCTAGACAACACAATTTGCTACCAAAATATTGGTCCCAGATGGAGTACATGTCTGTTAGTACTAATGAACCTGATGTTCAGAGGAAGATGTTAACTCTAAGCTGCCTGCAAATCTTTTTTTTAAAAAAACACCCACAAAACAGTAAGTTGCCCATTTAAGTCCAGTCTGTGAATTAAATTTTGGGAAATATTATCAGTTATTTTTAAGATGATGTCAAACATCAGAGAAATAAAGAAAATAAGTTAAAGATTTTTACAAAAATGCTCACTCCGAATACAGAGACTTTTTAATTGTTAGCTGTATATATTTATCATATTTCACCTGATTAATTTTGTGACACATGACTGAAATATGCAATGGGTAGATAGGGAAAATACATATAATTGTAATATTTAAGATGGCTATATGTGTGGGAGTCTGTCTGTTCAACTTACTCCTCTGGTGTGGGCAAAGAGGTACTTTAGAAAGCACTGAGAGGAACAGGAAGGAATCTGAGTTTGAGGAACCTGTTGCCTATGACCAGTGCTTTCCCCCCTGGGGTACTCAAGGGTACTCAGTACCAGCACCTCTTTTCATTGTTGTTAAAAAGTGTGACTTCATGGTGAGTGCCAACACCTATTTTTCTAGGAAAAAAGCATATATGAGTGCCTAAAATAAATGCCATTGCCAGAAATTAAGAGAGGAAATATGTGGGCAATGGACTGATGAATACATATTGATTCTAAGAGGTGTTAGAAGAGGGCAGAAAAATAAGAAAAATAAATAAAAAGAGAGACTTTTATTATGGCAACCTCCTTCGTTCTGAACATATGCTTCTATAGTGCAAGCAGAAGCTTCCAGTGTGTTACGGAACAAAACCTAAGCCATCTTTCTCTCTGTGTGTTGCTGCCTCTGAATGCTTTATAGTGGTGAGAATCTCCTAACCTCTCTCCCAGACTCCAGCGTTGCACCTCAAGTGGAAAGAACAACATGCCGCTCCCATCATTTTGACATCTGTAAGGGGTTAAGTCATTCTTGAACAGTTTATCACCCATCAATTGTAATTAAATATGTTTATATTAAATTATGTGATATAATTAATGTAAAATCTTTTAGCTTGTGCTGTTGTTAGAACCAGATGCTGAAGCATCAACAGTATTTCAACATGACTGTGCTGCCTTGCCAGCTGTCTAACTGTAATTACTTTAATCTCAGCTTGTTATCTAATTATCACCTTTGTAAAGGGAAAAGTACTCTCTAATGCGTACTGATTGTTTCAGATGATGATGAAGAGCATGAAACAGCTGTCAGATATCTTAGGCCTGTTTATCTAGATTAAAAAACTTATCATGAGTCCTGGTTGGCCTCAAACCTCCCTGATGGAAAAACATGGCAGATATGGAGCTGGATTATACAGAATTTTCCCCACCTCGCTTGCCTTTTGGATTGCAAATTAGGTATTAGTGTAAACACACGTAAGCCTGGAGTTGTCTTTAAGAGTAGCACTACACTTGCATATATCAGTACAGTAAACTCCTTCAGCAAAAGCAAACATGACTGCTGTTTGATATGCAGGTCTCTGCATTTTGGGTGATGGGAGTGTTTTTACAAGCATATTGCAAACCAATACAGAACTTCATGATTCTAAGCATGTTTAACTCAAAAATAAGTCTCACCGTGTCCAATGGAGCTTGCTCCCAGGCATGTGTACATATGGTTGCCATTTAAGATACCCTTTATTTTTAATTTTACTTCACCTCAATGAACAGAAGATTGGGATATATCTGCTTGCCCCTCATTAGATGGAGGGAATTAGATAGACAAATAGATGGACATTTGTCCTGTCCATTCTTCATCCATCAATCCAAAAATTATTGTTTTTGTTTTTACTATGTATTTTCTGTTTTTTATATTGCGATTTTATGTTGTGAAACACTCTGAGATCTACGAGTGTAGATCAGTAAACAAATTTAATAAATAACATTTATTAAAATTTAATTAAGAAATGAAATAAAATTAAAATGTATCAAAGAGGAGAGAAATTTTTCTTATGGATGGGGTGCAGGTTTTTTTTATAGCACCTACTTTAAACTTCTGTAAGTTTCATTTCTTGCAATAAAAGATAACTCTTTAGCAAGGGGCTTTTCATTTTATATAAATCATCTCACCAATGGTCTGCACTGCAGCCTTCCTGGGTGTCTGAACTTTAATAAAAGTCCAAGGGAGCACATCATGAGATAATACTTTCCACCAGACTTCTTCACATCAGGAGCCACAGGCAGTAAAGGAGGCTGCAGAGGGCTGGAAAAAACGTATCCCTGGAAAGAAAACACACCAGTCTTGGCATCTGTGCAATGATAAGCTAAGCTCAAAACCCACCATCCACTGAGAATGAAGAAAAACAAAAGCTTCTTTCACAGAAGAAGAAAACTTTTGAGAAACTGGAGTACAGAAAATAGCACAGCGCAAGAATAAGATAAACCCAATCAAAAGCAGAATGAGATTAGATTCATTTCTCCCCTGTCTCTCCCCACCAACAGAGCTATGGAATAAACATCACTGTCTCTCAGTTTGGTCTTGGATATAAGTTTCGGTGGTGTTGAAGGCCAAGCCAAACTTCTTCACTATTTTGATTAGATATCCCAGTTCCAGGCTATTAAATGTCATAAATCTTGAATGAAGGGCATTCTAATCAGACTTTACTTTTTCTGATTATTACAATGGTAAAAGAACCAATTAAACTATTAGTATTCAGAATGGACTGGCAGTTACTTGGTTAAATCTAAGTAGGGGGGTAAAGAATGGATGAACCTATTTCCAATGAGCAACAGGGGAGAGCAAAAAAAGAGATGAGGTTACTGGTATGTACCATCACAAAAAAGCACGGCCAGAGAGACACTAGTTGCACTAGGTGAAGAATGTAGATAACCCTGGCAGGGCATGGAAAGTGGGTGTTCTTACTAAACCTATCTGCAATCTTTGAAGGGCTGAGCACACTCTTTGTTTTTGGAGTCTTTCTTAAAGAAGCAGAGTTTTCCTAGAACACAGGGAGGAGAAGCTACATAGCAGAGTACTGCCATGGCTACTGAGTACAAACTGAGGTTGCAAAAAGAGTTCGGTGTGTACAGTTTGGGCACAGTTCCTGACCTGAATGGCTGCTTGATGGATGTTGTTGGCTAAGTGCCTGAAGTGTGACTGTTGTCCAATGTTTCAGGCATGGAGAATCCTCAGTCAGGGCTGTTAAAAAGCCAAGCAGTGGGAATGCATTGGGTGACCCTACTCAGAAATGAAACAAGAAGAAGGCATATATATACATATCACTGACATCACTTTGTATAGCTGCAGGGTGTCATTCCAGAAGCTTAGGGATGGTTTTTGTCTTGGTTCACTACACCTTCGCTTAATTCACCTTTCCCAGAGAAAATTGGCATTCTGAGAGATTGCCTTCCAGGGGGCATCCTTAAAATGGAAGTGAGGCCATGTGATAATAGGCAGTGGGGTTGGTCCCCATTTGGTCAGAGTGGATATAACCCTTTACAAAACAAAGGAAAGGAAAAGACACAGATTTTCCAATGGAAGTAAAAAAAAACATCCATATTGACTTCCCTGTCTTACTTCTCTATGGGCTTGGCACCCTCCATGTCTCTGGCATGCCACCTTATATATGCAGACATTTTCTTCCAAAATGACAATAAACTTTTATAAAGCACATAAGGGAATTGCTGCACCAATACAACATAACTCTTCCTTGACATGAGGTAATGAAGTCAGTTAATGCTATTCTGCTAAATCAAGTCCCCTCCAGTTGATAGATAGTAGGACTGAATGCAGCAATATGTAATTAGTTTGTGTAATTCATTGCTATAGGATGTTTTGATAACCATTAGCATGGAGTGGCTGACCTTTCTTGACCCATGGTTAACCCTCTGGGGAGTGGGCATGTAAAAGTCGATGTGACCAGAGTCTTTAAAAGTGGGCATGGCAAGAAGTGCAGTTCTCTAGGCTGCCTTACAAAACACTTTCCCACCAGCTGTTCTACACTTTAAAAAATTCTTATAAAAATATACATCAGGAAGCTTAGTTTGGTCAGAATCGAGTATACACTTCCAGAGTAAACGCTAAATACATTACTTCTGGTGAATGAGCCACCATAACTGCTAGAGGGCCATGAAAATTTATGTCCAGGTTTTTTTTAGATTTGTCTACCCATGTTCTATGGGATGTGGGTGGCGCTGTGGGTTAAACCACAGAGCCTAGGACTTGCCGATCAGAAGGTCGGCAGTTCAAATCCCCGCAACGGGGCGAGCTCCCATTGCTCAGTCCCTGCTCCTGCCAACCTAGCAATTTGAAAGCACGTCAAAGTGCAAGTAGATAAATAGGTACCGCTCCGGCAGGAAGGTAAATGGCATTTCCGTGTGCTGCTCTGGTTCGCCAGAAGTGGCTTAGTCATGCTGGCCACATGACCCGGAAGCTGTACGCTGGCTCCCTCGGCCAATAAAGCAAGATGAGCGCCGCAACCCCAGAGTCGGCCATGACTGGACCTAATGGTCAGGGGTCCCTTTACCTTTACTTTACCCATGTGCTATCTGAGATCAGATGTGATTGCCCGCCCCCCAGCTCTCCTAGAGGGATGCTTTCACTGGCTAGTTTCATGACTGGATAAATCCACAGGCTAAATTTGATCCAATTATGGTGCTGGAGGAGACTCTTGAGAGTCCCATGAACTGCAAGAAGATCAAACCTATCCATTCTTAAGGAAATCAGCCCTGAGTGCTCACTGGAAGGACAGATTGTGAAGTTGAGGCTCCAATACTTTGGCCACCTCATGAGAAGAGAAGACTCCCTGGAAAAGACCCTGATGTTGGGAAAGATGGGGGGCACAAGGAGAAGGGGACAACAGAGGATGAGATGGTTGGATAGTGTCCTCGAAGCTACCAGCATGAGTTTGACCAAACTGCGGGAGGCAGTGGAAGACAGGAGTGCCTGGCGTGCTCTAGTCCAGTGTTTCCCAACCGGTGTTCCGCGGCACACTAGTGTGCCGTGAGACACCGGCTGGTGTGCCGTGGGAGGGAGGCGGGCGAGTCGGGCGCCTAGGAGAGAACAAAACCAAGTGAGCAGCGCGCGAGAGGGAAGCGACCCGAAAAAGAAGCGCGTTCGGAGTCCGGAGGCACTTTTGGGGCTGCGTACGAAGGGAGGGGGGGGGCACGGACGGCGGAAGGGGGCGGGGCGCGGTTGCAGAAACCCGCCAATGCTTCCACCTCATTGGGAAAGGGAAGGGGTTGGGCCACCTAAAACTCTCCGCCGGGGCCACATCCTGCCTCCCAGCCCCCTTTCCTCCACCCACGGAGGGAGGGATGTTTTTAACACACACCCCCGCTCACAACCCTTTGGTAGCGTTTCTCCAATCTGAGGCGAGCGCCCGCCGACGCCCCCTTCCCCTGCTCAGTCGCGCAAAAACCGAAGTCTCCTCCCTACCCCTTATTCCCTCAAACCCCGTTTCCATAAGGGGGGGGGGAATAACCCCTTCCGTCGCGCGCGAAGCCCAGCTCCCTCCGCCCTTCGCGGTCTCCTCAGCACTTCAGCCAGCCGTTTACACTCTCGGAGCCACTGGGCAAAACTCGCTCTCAGAAGCGCGCGCGCGCAGAGAGAAAGAGAGAGGGAAACAAAGTTAACTTGTGGGGAGAGAGAAAGAGCGAGCGGGAGCTAACTTGTGTCCAAAGGCAGATACAAAGTAGCCCCCCCCGCCCCGAAGGCGACCTCTCTTGCTCTGCTCCTCTGGGGTGGGGAAACCAACTCCACCACGCGGAGCAGCCCCGAGGCGGGGAATTTCGCCCCTTCGTAATGTATGCATGTAAATGAGGCGGGCGCAAGGGGTGGGCGCGGAGAGGAACTCGCGCCTCTGAGGCCGCCGCCTCCTTCTCCTCCTCCTCCGCCCCCCCCCCTCAAACCCAGGCGGCGGCGGCGGCAGGAGGCAGCAGCGGCAATAACAGAAGCAGCTGCGCTGACAACAACACGTGTTCGCTCGGGCACCATGGAATTCGAGGAGCTGGGGATTCGGGAGGAGTGCGGCGTGTTCGGGTGCATCGCCTCCGGCCTGTGGCCCACGGAGCTGGACGTGCCCCATGTGATCACGCTGGGGCTAGTGGGGCTGCAGCACAGGTAGGGGACACGGCGGTGGGGGGGGGAGACGGTCTGGGGAAGCGGGGGGAGGGTGGGTTGCTTGCGAGACAGCGGAGGAGGAGGAGGCCGGCATGTCCGGGCAGCAGCAGCAACAGCAGCAGCAGCAACTCCCGGCGACGGCTCCTCCTCCGCCCGCTATCGCCGCCGCCTCAGCTGCCGCCGTCCCTCAGTCCCTCGCTCTGCTGCCTCCTCCCACCCCGGCAAGGGGAAGGGAAAAAACTTTCACTTTTGTGCGTCCCTCCCGGCGTGACGCTGCGCGCTGACGTCACGGGGCGGGGCTTTAATGGTGGTGTGCCGCGAGATTTTTTTCCGGTAAACAGGTGTGCCGTTGCCCAAAAACGTTTGGGAAACACTGCTCTAGTCCATGGGGTCACGAAGAGTCGGACACGACTAAATGACAACAACAAAATTTGATCCAATCATAGGATCACTGGGCAACCTTGGGCAAGTCATCCTACTCATCTCTCATGCTCAGTATCTTACTGTCGTGTGCAGAAAGAATAAAGGAGGTAAGCATTTAATGATAGATATTTCATAATGAATATTAGCACTTTGGCAAATGTTAAACATTTACTGGCATGTCTTAGGATATTTGGAACCATGTGAGGTGTCTGAACCCTTCATCGTTTACCCCCAAGCAATGAAGAATCTTCTAGCCTTTACAGTGGTACCTCGGGTTAAGAACTTAATTCGTTCTGGAGGTCCGTTCTTAACCTGAAACTGTTCTTAACCTGAGGTACCACTTTAGCTAATGGGGCCTCCCGCTGCTGCCGCACCGCCGGAGCATGATTTCTGTTCTCACCCTGAAGCAAAGTTCTTAACCTGAGGTACTATTTCTGGGTTAGTGGAGTCTGTAACCTGAAGCGTCTGTAACCCGAGGTACCACTGTATTTATTATGGCATGTGGTTTCATGAACTAGAGTCCGTTTCATCAGAAGTGCTATCTTCAGTTGTGCAGGGCGGGGTGTGTGTGTGTGTAAATTGCAGAATCAGATGACTATGAAATGCAAAAGGTACAGTCTGTGACAAATTGCCTAAATGTCCATTTGGAATGGCAATAAATGGTGATGAAACCTCCTAGCATTGCTAATTAACACCTGCAATGGTACAGGAAGCCATTGTCTTTATTCATGCCTATGTGGATAGAGTCAATCTCGGGATAAGTACTAATTCAGCAATTTCAGTCTTCTGGGCCTGAACATTTGAGTGTATGCAGGTCCCACCCCCTGCATTGTCCCTGGTGCCATCTCATTATTGTTCCTCCTCACCAGTTTTATGCTTACTGTTTATTTACCATTGATAATACTTAAATGTGTGGTCCTGTGCCACTCTTGCAGGTGTTGGGAGAGCACAGGACTGTACTCTTAATCTAACAGGGAAATGGACCATCACCAATGGGTCATTAGACAATTGTAAGCTGGCAATCAAACTCTACATTGCTGGTAACTTTCCTAGCGTTTGAAGTTTGCTTTGATTTGTTACCTGACTTCCATGCAGCATAACAATGCTAATCTCTTGAAATACAACTATCCAACTACGTATGCTGCAGAGAGATGAACAAAACAGAAAAGATATTGCTTGCAATTAGAATGTCAAGAACCTGTGTTCAACAAGGATTTTGAAAACAGAGAGCTACAAAGACGATAAAAGATCTGAAAAGCAAGTCTAATGAAGAATTTTTGAAGGGAGACATTGCATTTAGTCAAGTTAAAATATCTTCATGCCAACATTTTCCTAAAGACGTTTCAGAAAGAGAAGAGACAACAGTTTTTCACACTCATCCTGGATATATGACAATAAACAATGATGCAACTGTAGGCATGTGGTTTTGATAGAACAATGAATGTAACTATGAAATGTTATTTTATTTATTTATTTATTTATTTGGTGCATATATATTTCAGTGTTCTTTAAAGGAGCTCCAGGTGACATGTGGTTCTCCCGCTTTCATGTTATCTTCACAACCATGTGAGGTACCTTAGGTATATGATATGACTGACTCAAGTAAGCTTTTTTAGTGTGAAGTTGTGACAATTTGGACCTGGGTCTCTCATCCAACACTTTAGCCACTACACCTCACTGGCCAATAAAACTGTCCATTGTACTTTGAAGCTCCCTTTCTTGGAAACTGAGAAAGACTATGAAGAGACAAGACACAAATTATTTAATTAACAACTGTCATGAACTGGTAGGCCTATAGGGAGGAGGAAGAGGATCCCAGCGAGGGGTGTAGGTGGGACTGGGACACACCAGGGCAAGCTGGGGATGGGGAAGGTACTCACAGGGTGATGGAGGATGACAAGGGGATGGGGGTCAGTGCACAGGAACCGGAGCAGCAGGACCCATCACCAGAGCCAGAGAGGTCTCCACAAACATGGTGGGCTCTGAGGCTTAGGGAGCAGCGGGAGTGGTGCTCCAGGAGGCTGAGGCAGGTAAGAGCTCACAGCCCAGCTCCCTTGCTGGCCAGGTGGGGCTCTCTAGCTCTGGGAAGAGGAGTGTGATTCCTCAGCTGGAGTAGGCTCAGAACAGGTGAGGGTCACATGCCTCATCAAGCCCAGATGCTGCAATCAACAGGCAAAATATAAAAGAGCAGTAAAGCTGAGGTGCTGTGTCAACTGCCAATTGTTGAGGGACCTTGACATGGGTGCTCCTGGATCTTCACAGGACTGTGCTTTGGGTTTGTATTCTGACTGCTGGACTTCAGACTTGGTTACTTAGATTAACCCTGAACCTCATTTCCTGAACTTTGGATTTCTCTTGTGTGGATCGACCCTTGGATTTTGAGCTTTGGACGTGGCACACTGACTTGCTGCCAGGTAGGCCAAGGGTTCAGGACAACAACTGTTAGGTGTATTCCATTTAAGGGGTCCACCACTTACCTGGGTTTGGTTTCCATTGGAGAAAGAGATCATTGGGGACTTGTGTAGTGTTTGAATTTATTTACAAATATACAGGCTGAGTATAGGTGTAGGCAGGATGTTTAGATGATTCAAATAAGCAACTCCACTGCTCTCACATTTCTCCAGAGAGGGATCCTCTAGATACCTCAGTCATAGTTTGGTTTACTTGCCTCATAAATGGCACTGACAAGAGGGCATTCTCTGCAGAGTTCTCTGAGAGAGCTTTTTTTTGGTGGTGGTTGCCAGGTTTAAAGAAGATTGCTTTTATCTAATAATTTTTGTTGCAGAGCATTTAATGTGCCAAGGATCATTCTCTGTTCCGTGCAGGGAAGAGACCCAGAGGACTCCAACAAACCTTCCTCAGCTGGCTCCTTATATAAGTTTGCTGCAGTCTAATCTAGGGCATCTTCAACTGGATTTGAATTTTTAGCTTCTCCAGAGTTGTCAGTGGCTCTTTCCATCAGTGAAAGGAAAGCTTTCACATAACTTAGGGCAGCACTGTGGCTCCTTTCTGTGAGAAGGGGGACTTTTCACCTTAGCCTTGGAATACATTATAGTCAACATAAAGCTAAGCAAAATGTCCTGTCAGAGTAAGGGCTTCAACTTGTGCAATGGAATGTTCTTCCCCCTTCTCTCCTTGCGCATCCCCTAAATCTGCTCCCCCAACCTTTCAGAGATTTGCAGCCAATATGGAGCAGTACTGGAGGAGGAAAGGAGGGAAATCCAATTACACCAGTGCTAATCCTTGCATTAGTGCAACTATGGTAGTTGAGTACCACCCTCAGCAACTAGGAGACTACACTTCAGAAATAAGTTGGTCTTCATTTTTTATCTCCTCCTCTCTGGGCTGTGTTGATGTACCATTATCAAAATTTAACATCTCACTTAAATTTGATGATGCAGAAGTAAATTTAATATGGAAATCCTACTTACATCTGTGATACTAAACACCCCTGAACCCTCTTTTTGGAGGTCAGGGAGACCGCTCCAGTTTACTTTGTTTTGGACTGGGAAAAGAAAAAAAAAGGATCTACAAATATACACTGGTATTTGCCTTTTTTGTGGTCTTCTCTTTATTAAGCTTTTCACACAACCACACAGAGGAAAATGGGAGGGGGAGTCCTACAATCCATTTTATTAATTAACAAGGAAAGGCTGTTAACCTTTAGTAAAAAATGACAATTCAGTTGTATATATAATTTTAAAATATGACGATTGGCAATAAACAATAAGATTTTACTGACTGAAATTACATGGCGGCCGGGCAGGTATGCACCCTTATCCCCTTTGGAACCATCCTACTATGTCCCATCTCCTGAGAGCAATCTGACAGCGGCAGAAGGAAGATATAACCAGACCTGACCAGCAGACTGGACCAACTGGAAACTGTCTTTTGTGCCCCATTAATCCTCTCATGTCCAAATGGACAACAATTTTCAATGAGATGCAATCAGATGAAATTATGGCTCCAGCCACTGTATGTATCTCATGGGTGAGATGGTGCAGACTCTATCTCTTATCTGGAGAAACTCAACCCTGGAGCAGTTGACAGTTCCACTCTCTTCTCAACACAGCCCTTGCGTTAAAGATAGGCTGTAGGAGATGAAGTCGTGGGGGTGGGGGATGGCACATAAATATTCCAAGGGTATTCAAGACCCCAGACCACCACCCCAGCCTACTAGCCCATAGAGGCGGGTTAGGGGGAAAGCTCTTCACTCTGAGTAATGCCTTGGGATGCTCATCCTTCTTTGACCCTCACTGATCCTAGGAAGGCACTAGTTTCCCTTACTACGTTTCCCTCCAGCTGCCTAGAAAAAGTTGAGCAGGTAAATTTTGCAGATCTTCCATGAAGAATGTTCTTCCCCTCACTAATCACATGTTAAGCTGTGCCTGAGTGGCAGCAAATGTCTGATGAAGGAAGATACACCAGACACCAAAGTCCTTGTTCACCTTTCTCAGAGTCAAAGCAGTCAATTAATTGTCTGCTCAGTATACTTATCTGGTTATCTCAGAGGCTTTGGAACCTACCTAAACTTTCATTTAGGTGACCAAACTTGAGTGTGTTGACCTATTCTTCTCTATAGAATACAGTACCTCAAAGGCAAAATCCCCAGCTGCTTCAGTATGTACCTGAAGGTCAACCTCAACCAGAAGCTCATCACCCCAGAAGAAAACCCTGTAGTACTTGAGGAATTCTAGCCAAGTTTCCAGATCAGTACCCCTAGTCTTGGTGGCTCCAAGGAGACAATGCTGAGCACTTAGAGATCCTTTGGCTGAACACCAATGAAAGCCTAGCATAGTCAGCAAAGGTAAGTGACTCAATATTTCCTGGTCTGTATGTGTAAAGGGACATGTTTCACTTGCTCTGCTGAACATATATGGGTTTGGGGGTGTGGACAGCAGGCGTGGTCTATATCCCTCCTCACACACTAAGTGCCTTTGGAGGATGGGGTATTCTGCACATGCTCAATGACTTTTTCTTTCTTTGCTATTACTTCAGATATTCCAGAGCAGAGCCATGGGGCAGGAATAGCTCAGATTATGCCTTTGCTGGAATGTCCATTTAATTCATCTGAAATGTGCATGCTTCCTTTACACTATCAACCTCTTATTCAATTGGAATCTACTGGGATCCAGGAACTTGTTTAAGGTTCCTTCCAGTAGCACCAGGATCAGCACAAGTTGCAAAGATACAGTAGAGCAGAGCTTTGGAGTCGGGCTGTCAGTTTAATACATTGTGTGAAAATTGGGGCCAAAGGTCACCAGTCTCCCGATACACAAATCTCCCTCTGAGAATCTAATTTCATTCAGACTATCAGTTAGATTAGAAATGCCCTAATTATCCCACTGAAATTAAATTACTTTATGTAAGGGTGATATAATGAACAACCATAAAGAAGCTATACAACCAATCATCCTATTAGTCACAGCAAGACGAGACTATAACTAAATGGCCCTGGTTGATTATTGCTGGTTGGTCTCTGCCACATAAAAGTGAAGGAGGGAGGGTAGAAAACATCCAGGAAAGATTTGTTCTAATTTCCCTTTTTGCATTTTTATTGAAAGTAAGCAATTTAAAATCCTGCATGTTTGTCCTGAGGAAAACGGGTCAGGAGGCTGGTGGTGGCAAGGGGCCAATGGTGGCGTCCTACAACTGATTGAGACATAAACTGGTCAATGCAATTGCCTTATGAGTCATTAACACCATAATAAGTCTGGGGTTAGAATAAATGTATTTTTGGGGTCCCCTTCAGTCCTGTGGTTTTTTAGCTGTAATATTTGAATCTGCAGGGAAAGAGGACTGCTGGAATGATCAAATCAGTTTCTTTGCTAAGGTCTGTTAAATTAGGTAAGCTTGGGCCAAAGTGTTGTATAGAAATTAAATATATGGAGACAATTTGGGAAGATGTACTGAAGCAGACATGTCTTCACCCCTCTCTTCTGTCTGGAGGTGGAGTCATCGAGGGGTGTGTCTAGAACCCCCCCCCCCATAAAACAGTTAGTCTTGGGACTAGAGATGAAAAGCATCAATTCTGTTTGCTGGTTCCAGTGCTATGGCAATGTCAGAAACCTAATGGGGGAGCAGGGGCTGTGAGAGTGTTCATAGTGTGAACCTTTCATTTTATGCTCAGCCTGTATATATGTACAAAGAAACCTTATGTCACGGAAAAAGCTAGCAACCCCCAGTGACCGTTGCTTTTTTAGAGATTGGGATTCACATAACACATTTCTGGAGAAGGACAATAATGCGCAGAAAACTACCATGGAACAAAGTGATCCCCTTTTTCATTCTGCAGAAATCAACGTTTAACCCCCCTGTATCTATTCTTCTGAAATTTGGCAGGCTTCTTACCTGGAAGCACTTCTGCGACATTTCCATACAAATTATGTGTGGTGTGTAAGTGTGTGTGGACAGAGGTGAATCCTTCTTAACAGGAGTGGCTAGGGAAACCCAGCCAGATGGACGGGGTATAAATAATAAAATTATTACTCTTATTAAAATTATTCCAGATAGTGAATAATGCGGAAGTCAGACATACTGCATTGGGTGGCGCCAAAGGTGTCCAGCACAAACTTTATCCATCTGTCTATAATTTGAAAGGCTCAGTCCATTCAGAAAGGGCTATTATAACTGCAGATTTTGTCCAACATGGGGCAGGGAAGTTATAGCCCTTTATTTATTCATTATAGTTGATGGGAAGGCAGAATGCTTTGGGTTCTCTAGAACCCTGCTTCCAAAGCAATCTGATCCAAATTGAGCCAATTTCCAAAGCACCAAATTGGTGTATGAACTGAAGCTTCCACACACTTACAGTGCCTATCCATGTCTTCTCAGAAGTACATCCAAGTGAATACAATGAGATTTACTGTTAGGTCAGGGTTGTGTCCAACTGCATCATTATAGAAACAGAAATAGTCCTTTTTACTAATTGATCTAGTAGATGCCTCCACTAATGGATGGATAGAATAATAGAATTGTAGATTTGGAAGGGACCCCAAGGGTTATCTAGTACAACTGCCTGCAGTGCAGGAATCATAAAAGACAGATGGCCATCCAGCCTCTGCTTAAAAGCTTCCAAGGAAGGATAGTCTAACACAGGCTTCCTCATCCTCAGCCCTCCAGGTGTTTTGAGACTACAACCCCCAGCATCCCTGACCACTGGTCCTGCTAGCTAGGGATCATGGGAGTTGTAGGCCAAAAACATCTGGAGGGCCGAGGTTGAGGAAGCCTGGTCTAACACCTTCCACTGTCAAACAGCTCTTACTGTCAGAAAGTTATTCCTGATGTTTAGGTGGACTTTCCTCTCTTGTAACTTGAATGCATTTGTTTGGGTCCTAGCTTCCAGAGCAGGAGAAAACAAGCTGGCTTCATCCTCTGTGTGACATCCCTTTAGATATTTCAAAATGGCTATGATGTCTCGTTTGTCTCCTCTTCTCCAGGCTAAGCATAATCAACTCTCTCAACCATTCCCGATAAGGCTTAGTTTCCAGACCCTTGATCATCTTGGTTGCCCTCCTCTGCACACATTCCAGCTTCTCAATATCCTTCCTAAATTGTGGTGCCCAGAATTGGACACAGTACTCCAGGTGTGGTCTGATCAAGGCAGAATTGAGTGGGACTATTACTTTCCTTTATCAGGACACTAAACATCTATTGATGCAGCCTAGATTAACATTAGCTTTCTTTGCTGCTGCCTCACACTGTTGATTCATGTTAAGCTTGTCATTCCCCATCTTCTATTTGTGCAGCTAGTTATTCCTGCCTAAATGTAGAATCTTAAATTTGTTCCTATCGAAATTCATTTTGTTAGCTTTGGCCCAGTTCTCCAATCTGTTAAGGTCATCTTGAATCCTGATTCTGTCTTCATTGGCATTGGCTACCCCTCCCTAATGCACCACCTTATTCACAGGTCTGGAGGATTCCCCCAATGCAAATATCTGGGGGATGGAAGTGGATGCAGAGGTGAATCCATGCAAATTGCCACCCTCTTTCATTGGTGGGGCATCTACTGGAGCAAAAGCACTTCTGTTCATTGAACAAAGGGATATACCATGTGTATAGAATTACTACTTTTATGTTTCTTTAAACATGTACACTGTGTGTGTGTGTGTGTGTGTGTGTGTGTGTGAGAGAGAGAGAGAGAGAGAGAGAGAGAGAGAGAGAGAGAGAGAGAGAGATCTACATGTTACAGAAATGATCAAATTATCTCCTGACCTTCTGAATTGTTGCAGAACATGTTATTCGTTATCCCATACTTTTGTACAACAACAGGGCACGGCACACCTGTGCAACTTTGTTGCAGAGTGCTAAAGGCATATTAGGATGTGGCAACGCAAAATTAAATGGATGACTGACAAACAGCTGCGTAAATGAGCATCTGGAATATTTCATGAGCACATATAACAAGTTGTTTTGTAATGTACTATAGTGCACATTTTGGAAACAAACTCACTACCAATGTTTATTTTTCATCCTGGGATTTAGCTGGGGTAAGATACCTCCCTCATAGCCATTCCCTGTTGAGTCTTTTACTTTGCTGCTCATGAGATATTGGGCCGTAATGGGCAATCGTTTTAGGGATGAAGTTACAATTCTGTTGCAAGAAGTCACAACTCTTAATAAAGACAGAAATGAAAATTCCTAGCCAAGGAATGCATCTAATTTTAGTATTTGCTAATGGTTTTTATGCCAACATGCCTGTACAGTCTATTTTCTTTTTAGATGAGCCAGTCTTTTAAGCGATTATTTTGTATTATTTTATGATATTTTGCTGTTCACCACCTTGATTTTTTATGTGAAAGGGCAACATGTAAATACTTGAATCAATAAATAAAATAAAGGTTTGGTAAAGCCAGCAACCTATTTATGAACTAAGGTCAAATTGAGATGTGGCATTGATCATAGAATTGTAGAGTTGAAAGGGCTCCAAAGGTTCATCTCGTCCAGGCATCCCCAAACTGCCCTCCAGATATTTTTGGCCTACAACTCCCATGATCCCTAGCTAACAGGACGAGTGGTCAGGGATGATGGGAACTGTAGTCCCAAAACATCTGGAGGGCTGAGTTTGGGGATGCCTGATCTACTCCAACCTCCTGCAAAGCAGGAACCACAGCAAGAAATAAAAATAAAAAATCTGACAGGCGGCCATCCATCCTCTGTTTAACAACCTCCAATGAAGGAGAACCTACCACCTTCTGAACTAGTCTGTTCCACTGTTGAACAGCTGTTATAGAAAATGGCAGCTATGTGTTAGTTTCACCCGTCCAACTGTGTCACAGCATAGACTTCATTCAGACCTGAGTGTTTATCTGCTCCTGCCCCCTCCGTTCTACATTTAGTTGGATAATTTGAAATGGAATATACAACTCAATTACCTCAGATGTTCTTACTCTTCTGCTAAGAGCTGGGTGAACTGGCAGAGGGTGTGCGTGCGTGGTTTCTGAGCTAGATATGAAGGAGAACATGCCGTAGCATTGGGGGGGGGGGACCTCCTGCTGTTGAAAATGGAAATACCTAGAGCTGATCATGCCTCATCAAATCTGCCAGGTTTAATCTGCCATTACAGGGGGTGAGCTTGCTAAACTATGTGTAGGATTGACTGACAGCAGTTCCCTTACTCACTGAGTGATTTTTGTCTTTGTAGTACAACATATGTCTTTCTACCATGCTCTTGAATACATGGTATGTTAAAAGCAGTTAATTAGTAGTGATGAACAATACTTTAATGGATGTGATGATCTGTGCTAAAGTATCTTTGAGATCTTACTACTGGTGCTTGTCAGGACCGCTCTCCTGTTAAATAATTGTCCCTGGTTATTGTCCTATTGTAAGGGAGCATCAAGCCTTGTGCTTTGTGGCACCTGGGCTGAGGCAAATGCTCTGCAGCAAATAATTCAGAGTGGAAAGTGACCAAGGAGGAGGCAAACAGTTCCTGAAAGAGCCTGCCCCCAAAGAATACCCTTTCCCCACATCCATTCACAGGGGCTTGTAGTCTCTGGCTTCTAAGCGAAAGCCTTGTGCAAAGCTAGGAGAGGAAGGTGAGTTTTCTAAATGCACCCCCCCCCCCATTCTAAAGCCCTTTGTGTTGAACAGGTGGGAAATGAGGGGATGGAGCTTTTAAATGAGGTCTGAGGGAAAAGGTAAGGGACCCCTGGACGGTTATACATAAGCATTTGTTTTCGTTTGGGATTGAGTTGGATGGAGGACTTTTTTTGGAACCGCATGCTGGTATCAGTAGTGGACATTGGAACAGCACTCCTCAGATGACCTTCTGGCCAAGTCACTGCTGTATACTGGGATGGGGACAGGGAGGAGAGAGATGGTGGTGAGAGTGGCTTCACCAGTGTGTTTCCACTGTGCCAATCTGAAGCTTCTGTTGATGCATTTGCACAGTGCTAACCACACTGCCCCTCCTCTCTCTATTCCAGTGACTCGGTCAAAGGGAGGTCAGGGAAGTGGTGCAGTCCCACCACTCCGTTAACTATTGGCCGGTGTATTCTCTTGCCTAGTGGTTTAGCAGTAAAGGAGAAGTACGTGGGCAGCTGCTATGCTGGAACTCCCATTACATCATGTGACGGAGAACAGAAAAATGGGGAATATGAACTCCTCAAATTCAGAATTCCATGTTGCATTGCAAGCTGATCTCACATTCCTCCCGAGTTGAGCCTGGCTCAGATATGATTCTCTTCCAACACTGACGGTCATCCCACCCTCTTGCCAAACAAATTTTATCTTTGTGAATAGGGAGGTGGAATCAACAGTAAGGTCTCACTGGACACTGGAGAGGACATGCAGGAAACGGTAACTCCCATTTACTGCAAGTAGTCCTCCTTTGCATGTTCAAGAATAACCATCTAACACTATTGAGGATTAGGCCTGCAAGTCCTTTCCTGTCTCTAGCACAATCTCCTTGCTATTGGTTTCCCCTGACACCTAAGAGGGAAGGATTCCTCACATGAATACCTCCCACTTTCTGCAACAAGATAAGTGGGAAGAGAAGGGGGCTGAGGGTCTCAAGGGTTTGGGTGAGGTGATGCATGTAGACTCTGTTCCTGCACTGATGGTATAAGTGGGAGCTTACCTGATCCTTACTTCAAGGAATGACTCCTTATTTAGGAATATTAAGTTTTGATATTAAACAAGAAGTTGTTCTTTGCAAATTGGTGTCTAGTTGACTCAGGAAAAATGTACTTTTTTAGTCACTTATTTATCTTTTGGGAAACAGCTTGGTTTTGGCAAGCCCAGGTCCAAATCAAGCCACGAGGAATTTGGCCATGGCTAATGGCATCCTGTCCTATAGCTGTTATGATGAAGCAGATTGTCATGCTTCAAGAACTGCCACAGCTTCCTGCACAGCAAGAAAGTTTAGGGAAGTTTTTAATGTTTGATGTTTTATTCTGTTTAATATTCTATTGGGAGCTGCCCAGAGCGATAGGCGATAGGGAAACCCAGCCAGATGGGTGGGGTATAAATATTGATTGATTGATTGATTGATTGTATCCACTACATTAAGGAACTAAGGGAATTCTGAAGAGGGTTTGCAGGGCATAGCTGGAGAAGCCCATCCCACCTGCCTGAAAAAGCAGAGAGGAATTGTGGGTGTGCTGTTGTTGAGATGATTAATTTAGCAAGATATGACGTGCAAGCTCTGCAAATCATTCAGAAAGTACTCACAAAGCATCAGAGGGAGTGTTGCTAATATTATTTTCTTGTCCCAGATGTGGATGCTCATTAAATGTACTGAAATAAATGCTGGGGATTGTCTAGAAGCAGGCAAGTATGGCCTTTTGGTTCTGCTCATTAAAACATTTGTACTTTTAAATCTCATTTGTCTTTTGAAACGCTGTGTGTTGAAGACAACAAAAAGGGGAAAGGAAAGCTTCATAGTGTGGCTACACCATTAAGCAAGGGTAAACTTATACTGATAGTAGATGTGGGCCTTAAGGAGGCATGCAAAGAGCTAACAATGGACATCCAAAATCATGCCAAGCATTCATACACTAACTAGAAATTTCTAGTTAGTGCTTAAGCATTGTACCATTCTGGAGTGGCTCTCAAGATCAAAGCAGGGGCTCCCCTGCACCACAGCTGGGAGCTTTGATCCCAATACGATTCCTTGAAGATTATAGGCTTAAGATGCCACCTTAATTGTAGAAGTGCAAATCTCTGATGTAACTAAGTGGCCCCATAGAATTGCATTGATTGTCCAGTGTTTTATTGTGGTCCACATTGGTAGGGAGGGGCAAATCTGTCAGTTTTGGCATATGGTAGATCCTCCAGGGGTGAAATTGCTATCTAGGGATGGGCAAATATATCACTTTTGGCGTCTCTCAGCTTCTAATATTTTCCAATCTTTAGTGCACATTTCCACATATCAGTTTGTGATTCTTATTTTTTAAGTCCACATGTAAATTCACCAGCATTTCTCCTACTAGACACATTTTGCATATAATTTTGCCTACTGTACACACTGTGTGTGCTTTCCCTTAGTATGTGCACTCTTTGCCCTAGCATAGGCATTTTTGTACATATCGCTTGTACAAATTTCACAATGCAGTTCTCCAGACAGGTGTGCATTTTGAAGAAAGGTTAGGCATTGGTTTACATACTGCATCCGGAAGTGTGAACTAGGTAGATTTGCCTTTAAATGCAACCCGAATCCAATTTCTCCTCCATCCCTACACTTGGGAAGCACGAAGCTCTCCCTGAGATGACAGTGACCTGGGAGCCCATCTGTGTGATGAACTTCCCATGTGAACAGGGAGCCTCCTGATGGTGGCTTTAGATTTAAGTGGGCATTCTCACATCTGGAGTCCAAGTCAAGGACGCATCATTGTTCCATGCAGCTAAACTTGTTTGATCCCGGGGTAGTTGGTAGTGGGATGCGAGCCTTTGAAAAGGTATTTTGTTTCGGAGTCTTGTCCATTCATCAATCCTTGTCCATCCTTCTGTTCCCTTCCTGGATTTGCAGTATCCCCTCCCAGCCCACCTGGCACCAGATGTGTTGTCAGCCACCGCTGTATGTCCCAAGTCTTCCGAGTGGCAGGATGCAAAATCTCAGGCGACATTCACCTGGAAGCGCTTAGCCCTCAACAGCTGCAGCCCCTTGATTACCTTGCCCGCCTCGGCGGCTTCGTGCCTCCACCATATCAATTGCTTGTCAATTCCGCTTAGCTATGACTTTGACTGACTGGGATGAGAGAAGTGGGAGGGTGGGGTGTAGGCGAATGGTTAAAATTAATTGCTACATAAGAAAAAATTGAAAGATAATTATTCCTGCTTTCCTGTCAGTGCTCGAGGGTAGATGACCTCATTAACTTGCAGCTTGTACACAATTCAATTACTAGGAGATGGAAAATACATTTTTAATTACCTCAGTGGCTTATGTTCCATTCATCTCCATTTGCATGGCTTTTATACTGTTGTGTTCTGAAGGAGGAGCACCCACATACTAAGGTTACTATCAAACCTTGATCCTTACCACAATTATACCCGTATGAGGTAGGATATTAAATGTGTAAGGTTAACCCCTTGCCGGCAGGTGGGTTGAAAGGTCCTACCTTAGTGCAGATGCAATTTTTTGTTGGGTCGGTAGCAGTTCACTCTGTCTTCCCACTCTCTGTGTTAAAGTAAATAACTTACTTTACTTTTGGCTTTTTTTCTACTTTGTATTTTTGTAAAGCACAGAAATCTCTGCATGTCAGGTGACACTAAGAGCAGGGTTGTGAATCTGGTTTGGACAAATTCCGAATCCCAGGCTGATCCAGGATTTGTCCAGAGCAGGTTCAGATGGCCCTGGACTTCCCTGGGTCAGGTACACAAGCAATCTGGAGCTGTCAAATGAGAGCAGAGTTAGGCCGTGAGGAGAGGGGGCAGAGGATATGAAGCAGGCCTGATTAAATGTGTTTTGGAGGGAGGGCAGAAGACGGCATTGCAGGTGAGTTGTCTGCCTGCATTTTCTCTTCTTTCCACCACCACTTGCTGCTGACCTTATGTTTAATTAAGGTTTTAAACCCTAATTAAACATTAGGACTGTATGAAGCCCCTGAGTCAGTTCAAGGCCTGGATCTGGATTGCTGAATGGGGCTCTAAAGAGAATCAGAGTTGCCTTGCGCAGTCCTAGTAACCTGGTCATCCAACCTATAGGAAGCTGCCTTACACTGAAGCAGGTCAGTGGTTTATGTAGCTCAGCATTGTCTTGGCAGCAGCTCTCCAGGGTTTGACAGAGGCCTTTCTCTAGGCCCTACGTGGATATGGCGGGGATTGAACCTGAAACTGTTATGTACTGAGTTGAATAGGATCCCAAAGGCAGCAGTCTAATTGGTCCTAGAACAATAGGATTCAGAATGCAGCAGTCTGATTGGCCCTAGAACAATAGGATCCAGAATGCATCTGTCTGATTGGTCCACAGAAGCCACCCAATCCAGCTCCAGGTGGAAGGGAATCCGCAACCTGATTGGCCTACAGGAGAATCCCGGAATTAGCCATTCACATGGGGCCCATTGTGTAAATAATGTATCTAAGGCAGACATTCTGGGGGAACTTCCATTCCTCCTCGCCTCTATGAGTTGAATAAAGAGCATGAAATCCACTCTCGACTCCAAGTATATTTCAGAAACCATCTCCAGGCAAAGCAGGTGCTGTACCACTGAACTGTGGCCCTTTTCTGGAGGTGAAATCAGTTGATAAACAAAAGGACTCATTCAAGGCGGAGTTTGAAGCATCCTGGAACCTTTTCTCAAAGGGAACCCTCAGGGAAAATGACCTGCTGACAAAATATATATTCTATTCAAAGCAAGAAAACCATTCTAAGACTGCTTCAACCAGGGGTTCTGAAAACCAGTTTGCATGGAAGACCCTCAGTGCTTCCAGAAGATCTGGGGCTTTGGTAGGCTTTTCCAGGGATTAGTCAGGCAGCCACCTTGAATGGCTGTGTACACCACACCTTTCTTCGAGAGGACACCCTTGAAATCATGCTTGCAAGCACAGAAGAAGCAAGGGATTGGGAATTTGAGCTCATCCATGCCACACCTTCAAACCTCATAGAAAAGTTGTGGTCAAAATGCTTTAGCAATGTGTAGAACTGATTAGTGCATACCCTCCAGCATTTTTTCGATGGAAACAGGGACATCCTATTGCATTATAATTTTACTATTTATACCCCACTCATCTGACTGGGTTACCCCAGCCACTCTGGACAACTTCCAACATATAAATAATAATAATAAAACATTAAACATTTTTTAAAAAAAACCTTCCCTATACAGGGCTGGCTTTAGATGGCTCGGGGGTCAGATAACTCCATACCTTCCAACATTTCTCCAATGAAAATAGGGATGTCCTAAGGAAAAGCGGATTCTGGGATCAAATCAGAAACCAAGACAGCTTCTGTAAATCTGGGAGTGTCCCTAGAAAATAGGGACACTTGGAGGGTCTGTTAGTGTTATAAGTAAAACAGTCCATATCACATTGACATGAAAACATCAAGCACTGGCATGCTAATCAAGATGAACTTTCAATAGCAATTAAAAAAACAACAACTTGGCTGTGAAATTTATTGAATGAAACAATGCCCTGTTCACCCCTATTTATATCTAGGCTATGAGAAAATACTTAGACTTTACTCAGTTTCAGCTTTCTAGTATATTTCCACTCCATAGTAGTTAGTGGTACTGGGGGTAAGCTGCAACTGTGCCATTGGCTATGGGGGCACTAGGGAGGGGCAAATATGTCTATTTCAGTTTCTTTCTGTTTCTACTTTTTGCAGTTTTAAGTTCCATTCTCCATGCTTCCACATCAGTTTGATTTTTTAAAAAGAAGTTCTCATGAAAATTCATCAGCATTTGAGGATGCATTCAGACGTAGAGAATTTCCTGATTATAATGCTAGAGTTTCTGCCCTGTTTTCTAACGTTCCTTTCACACTGCAGTGCCTGTTTTATTTTGGAACTGCAGCTTTTTCACCCCAATACCAGCATGTCATGCTAAATTTTGTTCACACCAGTGGGGGTGTGGTATGATATAGCAATGAACATCATTGGACTATATTGTTACTCCACCCTTTCCACACATGTTCCACAACAGAAACATCAGGAAAGAACTATATGCTGGTATACATCCCCAAATTTCACCACTTTATTCCTACAATTTATAGGTTAAGTGGGCTGCAAATGGGCATTTTCTGGAATCAAATAACATGGAAATGAGCACTGAACCTGCACAGTGGAGGACCTTGGCATCTCAAATCTCAGTGGCAGATGTCATAGTTTCGGTGCCTGCTGCAATGTCCCAGAAGCTCTTCCCTAAATTCGCCTTTGACATGCACTATATTCCATTAGTTTCCCAGAAGTGCCTTTTACAGCATATGAAAGCTCAAATATAATGCAGAAATTAACAGGGAAATATTGGGGAAATGAAATAAAACAGCTGTGTGATTGCAGCCTGTGAAAAACTGTGCTTGCGTCAAAACCTACCGCTGGAAGGAGAATCTTAATATTCCAGTGCTCCTTTTTGACAAGAACTGTGATTTTCATGTCAGGATAGCTTCAGACAAGCGGCTCCCTGTGTGAAAAACTGGGGTGATACGGTTCAGTGAGAGGAGGCCATGGTGAATATTTAGATGGGCCTTCCTTTAGCAATTCCCCACACTTTTGTTTAGCTAGGCTGTGAACTAGGTGCTTAAATCTAAAGCTAGAAAACCATTTCAGTGGCCAGCTTTTGAGACCTGTCAGTGGTACGTTCACAGGTGAGGAATACCTTTGAGGAGAAACTATTTGTTCAGCATTGTCACTTTGCTTAAAATTATAGCTCCAGTGATTACAGTTGCTACTTTTAAAAATCCATTATAAATCCCTAGTACTCCTAGAACTTGGCATGGAAGTTCTCCCAGGGAACCTCTTTTATTTTTATTTTATTTTTTTCCCATAGAGCACACGGAAAAAAGCACATCAACTCTGCCTAAGAGTTAGTGCATCCCAGGGTCCCCAGACAAGAGTCAATTTATCTCGACATTTTGCGCTCCTATGACTCCAAGCATGGCATAAATCATACCCGCTGGTGCAATGAGCATTGAGGTGGGGGGGTGAAGATGCTTTTGCATGGAGCTTCCCCCCCTCCATAGAAGCACCAGAGCAGTTACTTATAATAATAGCAACACTCTCAGAAATGCACCTTGCACCCCCCCCCCCAACGGGTGCGACCTGCAGGCTGGCAGGAAGGGGATTCCAGCAGCCACAGATGTGGTGCAGTCTGTAAAAAAGCACTCATGAGCCTCATAAGCAGGATGTATAAATTGATTCCACTTGTGTGACCTTAAAACAGAGGGTGAAAGAGATGTCAGTGGAAATCTTCTATTGAAATCATGGGACTTTAAAGTGCTTGACTTCCGGAAGATGTACAGTGCCCGAGCTTCCTTTAGCAAAGGCATCATATGAAAAACCACTTGTGCATACTTTTGGTTTCTGCAGTATCTGGAATCAACAAAGTCACTTCCACCCATGTCTTATTGGCTAGGCAGCATCTGTGCCTCTGTTTCTTTTTCAGAATAGGACATTGTCTGCTTGTATGAGCTGTCTGTGTTAAGTTGTGGGTGAACATATCAGACGACACAGCGATTCTTCAAACAGTTCTTGTTTATTCACAGGCCAGAACAGAACTGAACTGAAGGGTTCAGCCAGCCTGCTTATATAGAGCTCCACTACAACGCAAAAGTAACCACTTTCTGTAACTATCCAATCACTGAACGTCACTTTTAATCCCTTATTTGCATATGTGGACCTGAATGAAAACTATCTACAGTATCCCCCTGCTGGCCCAGGGTGAGAACTTCAGTACATAACAGTCTGGATATATTGTTGACTTCCTACACCAGCCTTCCTAAACTGAGTGCCCTTCAGATGTTTTGTACTTTTACTCCATCGCTTCCAGCTGCCCTACATTGCAGAGCACAGAAATAGTCAGGTTCCTTGTTCCTTGTTCACACTGTGATTTTGTAATGCATTTAAACAACAACAACATCCATCTGAATAAGGCTGCTGTTTGACTGGGGTGGTATCTAACATTAGTCATACTCAGAGGAGACCCACTGAATTCCATGGACAAGTTATACTCTTGAGTGTGACTAATGTTGCATTTCACCCATTGTAAGGACCATAAATGAAGAAGGATATTTGATGTCTGTGCCAAGTTTAATGCTCTAGTGTTTACTATTGCAAACGGAACTCCCTTTTCATGTTATTATGTCCAAATGCCTGTCTGTTTTTGAAAGTTCAAGGGAGAAGGTCCTATTTCAAATGAGAGGCAGACCTTTCCTCAGCAGTTTTTCAATGAAGGGTGGTGGTGGTGGGAGGAGCCAGGAACCTGTTCCTTTCCCCTTGTTGTTGCATTTTCAGATGCTAGGGGGGGGGGAATTAGGAGGGCATAGTCACTGCTGTATGTAGGGCGGGATTCATTTTACTAGCCCTGTCAGTGGAAACCCTGCACATGATCTCTGCTTGTGCCATTGGGAATCCTCCCTCTCCTCCCCCAGTGTGCCCCCACCTCCCTAAATAAGCTCTGGCCAGGGACAGTCAAAGAGGGATCATTTTATCTGACAAGCTGCAGTCTTTGCACCCATGGAACTACTGGAAGACCACATAGTTGAATTCTACCCAGAATAATGAAGGAATGGGAAATAAAAACCTTAGGTAATCTGCAAGTGTGTGTGTGGAGGGGGGGGAATGGATTGAATGAATTAAGGAATATATTCAAGGAAGGAGTTGTGAAATCATATCTGGAAACAGCTGGTAAAATGAACCAACAAATCCTGGCACAAATAATTATAAATTGTAATTAGGAAACATCTAGTGCCCCTATATTAGATGAGAGAATCCAGTGTCTTGTGTGACACTGGTCAGTGGGTGAAATTAGTGTGGCAAACCTTTCAATCCTTGTTTAAATTAAAATAGAACTCAAACAAGGTTGTATGATATGGGCTAGGGAGGCAGCACAACGTTATACTCTGTAGATTTCATCGCATATTATGGACTCTGGTGGAGTAATTACAAATGATGAATCAAATTCATAATTTACATAAGTGGATGGCCATCTGGATTTTAACTCTAGACTTCTCTAATGGGTGGGGGGTGGACACAGGGAAGTGCCGTTATATATGTCCCCTTTATCACCATCCTCTTATGTCCAAAGACAGAGATTATTTTTACAGGGTTGATTATTCATTGGATTAAAATTCCACCTTTCGACATGAGCATCCCTCAGTAACACTATCAATGACAAAGCTTGCTGTAAGGCATGTTTCTTACATAATATGACTCACTGAAGTAGCAAATTCCAATGAATCATGCTAAAATACACAGCAGTTAAATTTCCTCTGGTCCTTATAAATTAGCCTCTCCCCCGCTCCTCCACCCAGGAGTATGTCTGTGGACAACCCATGTTTTATGTTGTTCTTTTCTCTTGATTAACTGAAAAGTTTCAAACAGGAACTAGAAATAAATGGCATCCATAAATGGACATGCAACAGAACACCACCACAATTCGTGGGAAGGGAGCAGCCAGACAAAACTTCAGGCATTTTTTAAAAATGAAATTATTCTGATCTTGAAGAAGGGGCAGGGCACTGGCTAGGAAGCTGGGTCGCATGAGAAATTTTCAGATCAATTGTGCAAATGGAGAAGGGGGGGGGGGGAGAGACAGATCATGCACTATGCTACCTCACTGCATAATTTTATGTCTGGATGCTCCCTGAGTCAGGAGCATGAAAATAGATAGTCCCCAGCCTTCTGCCTTCCTTTTAAAGTCAATATAAGAGGAATGCTTGATCTATCCTACCAATAATCCTCTGCAAATCCTCTGCAGCGGTTTTGAATTTGTTTCCCCCAGGGAACTATGCAAACTGGTGGAAAACATAGGAAAGCATCCTTGAGGATCATTTTCAGGGGTGACTAGGTGAACAGGGTAGGGGTTAAGCAACCTCTTTTCCACCTACCTATCATCTCTTGCAAATGACTCCCCGCTCGCACAATCTTGTTACCATGACATATGCAAGATTGTGGCCATGTATTTGCTGAGATTATGTCTGTGCCCCCTGGTTTTCTGACCCATTAAATGTTTTATAGCATCCATGTCTAGCATTTTAGAAGTGATGAAATCCTGCCTTATGCCTCTACTCACTCTTTAAACATTTCATAACCAAAGATGGTTTTGCTGTTCACTTTGCTTCCAAAAGGCATTTCGTGTATTCTTTGCAGACTGGAGTCAGAGAGAGAGAGCGTCTGTTAATCTGTCACAGCAGATTTCATTCCAAATGTGCTAGGCACACTTTCACCCTGTTCTCTGTCTGTCTGTCTGTCTGTCTATTTCTCTATCTACTGTACAGTGGTACCTCAGGTTACAGATGCTTCAGGTTACAGACTCTGCTAATCCAGAAATAGTACCTCGGGTTAAGAACTTTGCTTCAGGATGAGAACAGAAATCGTGCAGCGGCGGCGCAGCGGCAGCGGGAGGCCCCATTAGCTAAAGTGGTACCTCAGGTTAAGAACAGTTTCAGTATAAAACGGACCTCCGGAACGAATTAAGTTCTTAACCTGAGGTACCACTGTATTTGTTTGTTGCCTTGTGCAGAAGCCTCTAGGCTATCTATAATAAAACAGATTTAAAACATCAGAGAATAATCAACACAAACTTTCAATACGTAACTATTAATGAATAAAACAAGTCAAACCACAATTAGAAAACAACTTCAACCCTGACACAATTGTATCACAGCAACCTAACCACACCAATACAAGCAATAAGCAATTGCTGCCAGATTTATACAGGGACTACAATGAATAATATTCAAAATATTAAAATGTTAAAGGGTGTAAAAATCAACCATTTCTGAGAAATGGGGGAAGAGGAAGGTTGCCTGGCACTGAAATGACTGGAGTAGAGACTATGTGAGCCTCTTTCCACAGATGGAGAGGGGGCCACCAAAAACACTCTAACTTGTTGCCACTGTCTGTAATTTAGAAGGACAGGGACTTTAGAGGAGAGCCTTTGTGGAGGGTCTTAGGGCAGGACACAAATGAGAAGAGGGATACCATTAGGCCCCGGGTCCTTAGCTGTGCAAGGCTCTATAGAATTAGACCTGGAAATGAATTGGAAGACAGTGTAGATGGGCAGGGACCGGTGTAATAAATTTTAAATGCCGACTCTCCATTGGCAATCTAGCCTCCAGATTCCGCACTATCTGAAATACCAGTCTGAATTCACAGGTACCCCTAGGTACATTTAGATTAATTCAGATGGGATATTACAAGTGCATAGACCAAGGAAGCCAGGTTATCCACACCCAGATAGGGACATAGCTGGACTGCCAGTCTAAGCTGGTCAAATGCACTCCATGCCACCAAGGGCATTTATGCCTCCAGTGACAGTACTGGATTCTTCCAAGTTACAAACTTCATCCTTTACAGAACAGGTTGGACTCCGTGCATCTGGACAGTGCAACCACCTACTAATAGTGTCTATGTATTGTCAGGATTGAGCATCATTTAGTAGGCTGTCCTCCAGTCTTTTACCATATCCAGACATTGATTTAGCTCACCTGACTGAAATGAAAAGGAAGAAAAGTCTTGTAGTTAGCATATTGATGGCACTTTACGTTGACAAATTTCTGGAAATGTCCCATAGATTCCAAAATGGATTTTCTCAAGTAGTGTGTTGGAGGCTACAATCCTAAGTGCACTTAGAAATGAATCCTGCTGAACTTAGTGAAATTCGGGACTGACATGTTTAGATTCAGAACAAAACATCAATGCAAGCCTTAGGGGGCGGATTCAGCTACCTTGTTTTGCTAGCGGAAGTCACTGCAAGGACTCCTGCTAGCACAGTGGGGCTCTTCCCCCATGCTTTCTCCCCAAGCCTACCCCAAATCTGCTCTGGAGGGTCAGGACACCCCAGGACACCATGGGGGGCATAGGGGCCAACTCCTAGGCTGGGCCCCCATAAAGTTGATGGGCATTCCTATTCAAATAGTGTGTGCGCGCTGTGTCATGTGATCAATTATGTGGGGTGGGACTGACCTGGGCCCCCACAATATTTTATTCAAGTTGGGACCGGGGGGGGTGGGGAGAAGAGGGGAGATAGTTCCGTCAGGCAAGCAAAAATGTTTGCAGTGTTGGAACATCTTCTTAGCGCTACACTGAAATTTGCCTTAGCCTATGTAACTTTAAGCCTGCTCTGTACTTCAAATGTATTGGCAGCTAAGCAACAATGCCATTTTCAAAGTGGGTCTTTTAAAAGCCTATGGCTGAAATCCTAAACACATTTATTTGGGAGTAAGCCACAAGGGACACGCTTTAAGTCAATTCAGTGCCACAAATTTTGAACCGTATAATTGTGGAGTCCAACCCGCTGCATGCAATGCACTTTAGTGAGAAAGCTCACTTCAAATAGATAGGCCCATGGGCAGCAAGTTCCCCACCCTTATTTAAGCTGGTACTTGTGCTTTTATTGTACTTTGCAGTTGTGTTAACTTGTAAATAAGTAAATATCCTCCTATTCAAGGCCTTTAAAAAGCGAGTAGCCCTGTCTTCTATTAAATAGGGACTTGAGAGCTGCCCACTTGGACAGCTTTGAAAGGGAATTAGACAAATTCATGGAAGACAGGGCTCTCAGTGACTGCTAGTCGTCCATTACCAGGAGGTATATGCTGTGAAACACAGGAGAGTGCTGTTTTGTGCTCAGGTCTTATTGTGGTCAGGTCCTGTTTCTGGGGTTCCTGCAGGCATCTGATTAGCCATTGTGAGCACAGGATGCTGGACTAGATGGCCCTTTGGCCTGATCCTGCAGGATTCCCCCTTTGTCTCTGTCTTCTGAGCTCCTTTTCTTTTTCTGTGGTCTCTTCTTCAGTAGCCACAGAGATTAGCATTAAGGTGGTTCTTCTCCTGTAGTGAATACCAATGGGAAGAAATCATTTTCTTTCTCTGCAATCTCTTTATCCTCATCGATTGTCCTGTTTACACCCTGCTGATTTAACTGTCACACTCGCTCTCCCATAGGCTGCCTTCTACATACTAAAGCAGAGCTGGCTTGTTTCTTTCAATTTGGTTATATTTCTTTCACCTCCTTCCTGCACATCCTTTTTGACACACTCCTTTAACACTGTAATCTTGATTTTTATTTTTTAGAATATATCCTGCTATCCCGCCTTCCAGTGTAAAAATGTAAAGCTCCACAATCCTTGTCCAAGGAACATAGTGCTCCTCCTTAAAGGCCAGAATTATGGACATACAGCTGTAACTATTTGTGGATAAAAGATCCAACGTTTTTACAGAAGATCTATGAGATTCTCATTTAGCACATAAGATATTTCCATTTGCTTCTATGTGAACAACTTCCAACAATTCCTTGAATGGATTATCTTGCTAAGGAACTTTATGGGACCTCTTTTAAAGCCTCTTGGAACTAGGGATGTTGGAGAATTTGGTGGAAATGGGAGTGGAAATTCCTGCAATTTGCATGTTCACCTGAGGTCAGGAATGGATATCACACAAGCAAATATGCACACTATTTGCTATCATTTTTTTTAGTATGCAAATGTTACATAATTATGTAATTTCCTTTCATTGAAATGCACTGGAATTAATTACATAATTAGCTGACTATATATGGTTTCAGCCATAGTGGATTGTAGGTTTTAGTGGTAGCCGAACTGTAGTGGAACAGAAACAGCACTGGTTGTGATGAACCCATGATAGGATGGAAATCACTGTCTTCTTACATCCCAGGTTTTTCTTGGGGGGGGGGGGAGGGGAGCGGGATATTTCCCTGCCCTAATTTTTCTGAGTTTTTAAAAAACATAAAAGCCTGCTATACCGGGCCAATGGCCCATCTAGTCCAGCATCCTGTTCTCACAGTGGCCAACCAGATGCCAGTGTGGTGTAGTGGTTAAGAGCGGTAGTCTCGTAATCTGGGGAACCGGGTTCGCGTCTCCGCTCCTCCACATGCAGCTGCTGGGTGACCTTGGGCCAGTCACACTTCTTTGAAGTCTCTCAGCCCCACTCACCTCACAGAGTGTTTGTTGTGGGGGAGGAAGGGAAAGGAGAATGTTAGCCACTTTGAGACTCCTTAAAGGGAGTGAAAGGCGGGATATCAAATCCAAACTCTTCTTCTTCTGTGAAAAACCAGCACGCCGGACCTGAGAACAAGAGCTCTATGCCCTCTTGTGGTTTCCAGCAACTGGTATTCAGAAGCATTACTGCTGTGGTGGCAGAGCATAGCCATTGTGGCTAGTAGCAATCAACAGCCCTCTCCTGCACGAATTTTTATCTAATCCTGTTTTAAAACCATCCAAGTTGCCTATGGGAGCAAGTACACTCTTTGAAGAAGTACTTTCTAACCTAATGGTGCCCAGGGCTGAACACAGCCTTATCTAAATTATAGATATATGAAATCAACGCATTTCATAGATCTATGGGTCAGGGCATTACGTTTTGGGTAGCTTAAAATGGCAGAAGGCTATTGTGGATGTGAAGTAAGTGAGACCACTGCCCCATTGCCGAAAAGCACCTGAGAGGCCAGCAGGAAGGGCAGTGATGCAGCACAGCTGGGCCAGTGAGAAGCCATTCAAAGCACTGGGACTATTGGCCAGTGCCCAGTTTGGCTGACTGCTACCCCCAGAACTACCTTAGAGCACTACTACTATACTTCTTTATGGGACTGTTGTGACTCATTTCCAATGACGGCTTTGAGCCTAGATTGGTTCGCAGCACGCAAATTCTCCAGAATCAGAGTCTGAGAGCAAGAAGAGGGCTACCCTTGTGCTTCCATTGGGGTGTGGGTGTGGAGTGGGGAGAAGAACAAGTTAAGAGATACTGAACATGGGACCAGCATTCTGTACAACCACCCAAAATCCATTAGTTCTCCTAGGTGTCTCCACCGAAAAACGCAGAGGACAAAATCTCAGGCCGGAGAATGGTCCCAAAATACACCTCTCCAAGAAGAGCAATGCCTTTAGGAATCTTCAGATGCTGTTCAGCAACATGTGCCTGCCCCCATCCAACAAGTGAAGCACAGTCTTAAGCAACCCCCTGAGTAGCAAACAGCTCAGTCCATAATCCAGCAGAACACAATGTGCTTGGATTTAAGCCAATTTCTTTCATCCGACTCTGATGGGATTCCGATGTACTTCCACCCATCTTCTTCATCTACCTAACTGGATTGCAGCTCAGGCTGCACAACCTAGCAATAAGCTCAAATGACTTTAATTCCCTTCTTCATTTTCCCTCCTCTTTCTCTGCTCGCTTCATTTCCCCATCTGCTCACTGTTGCTGTTTATAGAGCCCCATTTGGGTAGCGTGTCCCCCCCCCCCCCAGCATTACGAAGGCTGAGGAGTGTTCCTTGTCTCTGAGGGTGCAATCCTAAAATGCTCTAATCCATGGGAGTTGTGCCATGTATTTCAACGAGATGTGAGTTGCCCCCTTAGGATGAGTAAGACAATGAGGAATTATTCTCTGATGCTATATTGAGGTGAGGGGGGAGGAGGAGGGAGTGGAGGAAGCAGCCAAAACCCAGAAGAAAGGCTGGCTGCTCCTGGGAGAGGCCTGTTACATGCCTTGTGAGACTCTGATGCACAGCGGAGGTGCGTCTTGCTATTTGTTCTGTCGCCGAAACCACATCCCTTCAAAATGCGGGATCCCTGTTCTCGCCTCGCTTCCTTGCCAGCCCCTCTTGGCTCGCGATGTTTTCTATCTTTTCTATATTTCAAAGCTCTGTGGTGAATAATCAACTGAAACCAGCACTGAGGCTCCCTTTCTGTAATTCTAAAACCCCATTAAATTATATTGTTGGGGGAAAACAATAGTTGTGCTAATCATGCTCTGTGCATGTGCATCTTAATTTCCCCAGAGGCTGGAATATGAATTTTTACTAACATGTTAATTTTGTGTGTTAATCAGTAGCTGTAGGCCGAATGAATGGATTGACTATGTAAAACTGTTTGATATTGAAACAACTCCTTTTGACCCCCTCAAATTGGCTTCATTCCCCTAAAGACGGTTAAAGTTAATTAAGCACTCAATAGGTTTATGGTGTTTAAATTAAAATATATTACTCCTCATTGTGTACTCATCAAGTGAGAAAGGCATTCTCCTCCTGGTTGCTTGGCTGGCTAATGGGCTTATCAAAATTCATGATGTTATAAGGAGGATTTGTTGGGGGGCTGACAATAGCATTTGTGAAGCCCGCTGTCAGAGAAGGAAAGCAACATGCCTCTGTTGCCCACTAGAGGGCATGAGGTAGCCACAAATAATATATTAAAACCCCTATTGTGATGGCTTTGAGAGGGGGAAGGTGTTGAGAGAGAGAGAGCTTTAAGGAGGATTACTGTATTGTGACCAAATATAGGCTTGATTTGTTAGATCAGGAGCTGAGGTTCATCTTTCCCTTTTCTCAAAAATAATATTTTAGGTCTCCAATTGAAAATAAGGTAAAGGTAAAGGTACCCCTGCCCGTACGGGCCAGTCTTGACAGACTCTAGGGTTGTGCGCTCATCTCACTCTATAGGCCGGGAGCCAGCGCTGTCCGAAGACACTTCCTGGTCACGTGGCCAGCATGACAAGCTGCATCTGGTGAGCCAGCGCAGCACACGGAACGCCATTTACCTTCCCGCTGGTAAGCGGTCCCTATTTATCTACTTGCACCCGGAGGTGCTTTCGAACTGCTAGGTTGGCAGGCGCTGGGACCGAGCAACGGGAGCGCACTCCGCCGCGGGGATTCGAACCGCCGACCATGCGATCGGCAAGTCCTAGGCGCTGAGGTTTTATCCACAGCGCCACCCGCGTCCCATCCAATTGAAAATACCTTTTGCTAAATAATTCAGAGGAACTATTGAGATACTGAAATTAGGGATGCTTTGGCAGAGGGTGTCACGGTGGTTGGGTGTGTGGACTCATTCAAGCACTCTGGTTCACCATCTTTCTAGATTAATTTCAAATTAGGGTGAGCCAGGAGGAGATAAGGGGCAACCTCCTCACATATGGATGGTACTGTATGTTAGAGGGCAGATAGCCTACTGATAGCTTTGTAGACTGGACCCAGCAGTCCATGTACAAAATGGTGTACCTATCAAATTTTAATCAAGCATTGTGGTTAAATCTTGATTGACCTTGCAATTTAACTTTGTGGTTAAATGTAGGGTGGGAGCAGTTTTCGACACTTTTGTTTGCTTTTGCATATTTGACTTTGGCTGTAACGTTTCAGCATAATTGGGAAGAGGTCCGTCTGTCTGAGAATACTAGAGAACTCACAACAGTAGTTGCCACTTTAAAATATTGTTTGCTGCCTCCACTGTTTGTCTAATTCAGGGTTGGGGGACCCTAGGCCTGGAGGCGAAATGTGGTCTACCAGGCCCCTCCATCAGCCCTTGAAACTGTTTCCAGGCCACACCCCACACTGGTCCTGCTTCACTCCTTTCTTGAGTGTTTTTACCCTGTTGGACCCTGATAACACTTGCTTGCCTGGATGGGAGACAGAGAGGGGTAGCGTGAGTATGGGTAGAAATTGGCCAACTGTGCAAAAGCCAAATGTCCTTCATGGTGTGGTCATCAGCCTGAAGAAGCTGCCCAACCCTGCTCCCATTCTCTACTCAACTCTTTCTGTTTACGTACTGAAGTGGACTCCTATGAAACTTTGTGGCTACTTAGCAGAAGCAGTTCGCCGGGTGTTGTATCGCCACTATGCTAGCTTCCTGGCAAATGGGTTGCTATTGCTTACCTGGAAGGAGAAAGGAAGGGGCACAGTACATTTAAAGCGGCACCCTACCACTTTGAACAGTCATGGCTTTCTCCAAAGAGTCCTGCTAAGTCTGTTAAGGGTGCTGAGAGTTGTTAGGAGACTCCGATTCTCCTGACGGAGCAACAGTTTTCAGAGTAGTGTGACAGTATCCAATCCCTCTTCATAGGGAACTCTGGAAACTGTAGTTCTGTCAGGGGAATGGGGTGTCTCCTAACAAACTATAACTCCCAGAGTTCTTTGGGGGAAGCCATGGCTGTTTGAAGTCTAGTGGCAATAGGGACCTGGTTGCTGCTGCTGTGTGTGCTGGCTTCTTTCCTGGGCGTGGTGGCACTGACAACAGGCCAGCACTTACCCCAAAATGGCAGCAGAACAAGTGAGCAGAGGAGGAAGGGCACTCGTCCCACTATGCAAGGAAGAGAATGAGGAAGAGGGTTCTTTCATCATTTCCTTTTGCTCCCCCCAACAGCGCTTGCATGCGCAGCTCATGCATGCCTGATCCTGATGATCTGAGAATCATCTGGTTACAAAAACTTTTCAGGGTGTGCTGCTAACACACAATGAAAGATGAAAGTGGGATGCGGACCCAGGACTTGAGGCACCCAAGTCTGTTGCGGTTGATGCCTCTGATCCCCTTCCCCCACTTTTCACATAATAAAAGTTTTAGTGTTTTTTGTTTTGTTTTTTTTTAAAAAGTTAGTAATTGAATAATGAGAAGGAACTTTCTGACTAGTACTGTTTCATATGGTGGGCTCGCGCACAGAATCTAAAATGGTGCTGGCTCCCCAGAAGATCCTCCCCATGTTACCCTCCAATCCTCCCAGGGCTTTTAGGGCTAGTAGATGGTGAATAGCTATGAACTCCACTGCCCTTAGCTGAAGAGCAGCAGCAGTTAGAACAGCCTCTTCCACAGCCTGGCTTCCACACAAGGCACAAGTGCCACAGAAAGGTATTTTCAGAAAAACGGGGAGAGAGAAAGTGTGGCAAGTTCAAATCTGAATTTGCAATATGGGTGCAGATATAGAGATATAGATGAAACTGCAGGCTAGGGAGTGCTTATGTGCTCAGGTTCCTGCCTGCAGGTTTTCCACAGACATCTGTGAGAGCAGGATTCTAGACTAGATGGGCCCTTGGCCTGATCCAGCAGGCTCTTACGTTTTTAACTTAGTTATAACTTCTGTAAAGAAAACGTCTGCAGTCTCCAGTGTATATTTACTGTTAAATAACTGACAATGTGCATGGGGAAAATATAGAAAATAACGCTTAAAGCTTCGTTTATTAAAAAGGCGCATTGAAAGCTACAGTAATTCATGTGCTGACTTTCCCTGTGGGTCCTTTTAAAGGGCTTCTGGCTGGGGGTAGAGAAAGCTTCTCTTCAGATGCCATGACAGTTAAGATCTATGAAAAGAATGGTATAATGAAATAGGTAGAGTGCAAAAGAGAGAAAGAGATAATAGTTATTCTCACAGGGAATACACACTTTAAATTAAAAAGCCACAGTGCTGATGATGTGAGCATTATATTAACACTTGTGTGGCACAACTCGTAAGTGCTTCCTTCATCCTGTATGTTGTAATTTACCCTTGAAAATGAGGGATCTTGAATGTCCCTGCAAAAGTGGCATACATAAGGGTTATACTGATTTGCTTAAAAGAATTGTTACTAAAGTTCCCATTGAGCTCAGGTGCAGCGGATGCTTAATGGCAGATGGTCCTAGTCATTCATTGTGTTTTGATGCCACCGTTGTACAGGAACATTGAAAACAAGCTCTTTAATAGTAGGGATTTTCATAGGAATAACTGAGTTCTGCTTGAGACTAGAGCTGTTGCCTCCCTTTGATACCTGAGTTCTTATTGTGCATTCCTTGATAAGCAGTTAACAATGCACACTAGAGGACAAAATGTGAACCTGACATGTACAAATTGGAAATGTTAATACCTTATGGAGTTTGTGCATTCCAACCGTATACCTACCTGACTGTTCCTACATTGTGTACTTGCAAAAGGTGCTTTGACTAAGTACAGCAGCTGATGAATTCTATGTTGTATGAGTATCCTGTATGCTTCCATGGTGAAGTATAAAACAGTGCTTGAATTATATGCTAGGAAAGGGCCCTAATCCCATTTTGTGATGTCCCTGTTTAAAAGGCTACAGGGGAGCCTTGCTTTGGCTACCATTTGGAAGAGTCAAGTGATGGGACTTTTGGCTTTCAGTAACTGGACCCTTTGTTCCCTACTCCCACCTCCCAATAAATTGAGCACTGGAGTGAAGTCATTGACTGGACCATCCTTAAACAGTTGCTTGTATGCACATGTTGCTTGTTTGTACATTTATATTTCTCAGTCCTTTCTGCTAGTCAATTTCTAGAGTCCTGATAAGATAGCAGCCCCTGGGTCCACTACTGCAAGAGAGTCTGCATCCTATCGTCATTCACATCACTGTGAATAATAACATGACTGCAACAACTGCTCTGGTAGAAGCCAAAGGAACTGAACAGTTCCCCAGCCAATCACAGCATTTCTCTTGGACAGTTCCTCATGACCTGCACAGTTGTGCATCAATCATGCCACGATAACATAGAAAATACATCTCCCACTATATTTCCTCCAACGATTTCAAGGCAAGGCTCACGATTTTTGCCCCTCCGTCCATTTTATCCTCACAACAACCCTGTAAAGTAGTTTAGGCTGAGAAAAGTGACTGGCCCAAGGTCATCCAGAGAGCTTCCTGGCTGAGTAGGGATTTGAACTTGGGACTCAGCCATATAGCTGCAAATATAAAATTTTAAGTGCATTATACAAATGTGACACTAGATGGCAATGGTGAGCTAATGGCAAATTCAATATATATCTATTTTAAAACTTAAAAAAACCAAAATAAATTTCACAGCGTTTTTTATATGAGCATAGATTCCACCCTAGTCCAGCATTCTAACTACACTGACTCTTTGGCCAGAAAACCATTAGTAAACAGCAGTCATACTTACATAGCTGGCAAAGCTGCAGAAGAAGGAACAGCAGCTTCTGGTCTCCCTCTAATTCACTTGTCCTTGATGCTCTAGTTCATGAGGAGGTGCGCTGCATTAGGGGCTGACCCATGCCACCCCTTCCCACTTTGAGCACATGTGCACAACAGCCCATATTTTCAATATTTTGCACAAATGCACTTTCGCTCCCAGTTTGTAACCCAGAGTGAATGTAGTCAACATGGTTAGATGGACCATCAGCCCCAGTCAGCCTAGACAATGGTCAAGGATGATGGGAGTTGTAGTCCACTAACAACTGAATGGCACCATGTTGGCTACCCTGACCTAGATATACAGTGAACCCCTGAGAGTACAAGAATGTAGAACTTACCATCCTTGCTCTATATTAAGGGCAGACTGCACCAGATAGGTCTTCATTTCAGTACAGCTTGTGCAGGATAATTTCCCAGTGGAGTCTACCCCAAACCTAGTTCTTTTAAAAAAAATATAGAGAGAGTAGTTGGTTCTTAAAATCTGGGTTATAGTGATCTTGTTCTTATGAGCTTTTAGCAATTCTGCCGTGTCAAGCAGTAGCTTGGACTGGGCGGAAAGCTGAGCTGAATAATTCCCGAGTTCCATTAATTCTACAGTGCTCTCTTTCTCTAATTTACATAACTAATTAACGGCTTTTTAACAGTTCATTAGGAACACAGAACCCCATGTGACAAATAAAGAGCTAAGTGTAACACAAGGGGTCTTCCTAGCGATTTTGAATAAAAAGAATCAACAGAATATGCCATTAGAGATGAGGAAATTGTCTGAGAGGGCATTTATTTGTTTTTAGCGGGATATTTATATACAACGATCAAGTGAGAGATTTAGCTTGTGAATGTGGGGGAACATGCATGCATCGTCTGGCCCGGGGCATGATTCCTGCTCTTGGGTTGGGGTGCTTGTTTGTGATTCTGCCCAGAGTATCTAAGGCCATTGATTTCAGAGAGTGGAAGCATGCCTAATTCTGTGTTGAATTGTAGTCATTGGGGAATAATCTAGCAACAGTTACTCATGACTACATTCCATTGAAATTAAGGGAACTTCCTACACCATTCTTTTTAATGAGACTCAGTTGTCACTAAGCTGTGGTTGCATTCATTAATTTTAGCTGAATATTTTTCAAAACCTCTTTAAGAAGCCCAAATGAGCCACATTTAGATGATCTGATCACAAACATTACTTAACATGCTTCGCTCCGTGAGATTTGTGTGAATCTTTTTTTCTTCTCCACTAAGGGTTTGTGTGTGTTTTCCAAATGCATGGAATATTTGCTGGATTTTTAATTTTATAATGGTGCTAAAACGGCACCAAAATGGTTCTGAATTCTTATGTGTCCTATGACCTCATTTATTTCAGGGGACGTGAACTCTGACTGCAATTAAAAAGACATTCATCTATATATACATATGACTGAGGACAGAAAAGTTACTTTGGTAAAGTGCGGGCATCACTCTGGAATCTGGATGGAGGGGATCAGAGCAAAGATCTGTCCATTGTGTCTTCACTTCAATGTATGGCCATAATCAAGCACTTTCATGTCTCAGGTTGGCAGTCTACTTTGGCTGGCATTCAGTGGGGACTTTCTTTGGATACTGCAGCCTTTAAAAGTTGAAAAGTTATTTGCAAAACTGCCACAAGCTCCATCAGCTATCACATACAGCAAGGTTAGTCTGCCTGCATCCCTGGGGCACAATGAGGAAAAGCTTCCAGCAGAGATTTGCTGCAGGGATTTCCCATAACTCCTGGGTATTCAGAGGCAAAGGATGTTGCCAGAGAGAATTGTGTTCAGCAAGCGCTTACCCAAATATACAGGTCAAAATGATTGCTCTTGATGTCGCGGAAAGTGAAGGGAGCTCAATGGGTGCAGCAGATCTGGAGCATTCATATCGGTTCACGTTCTTGTCATTTCACTCGTAAGAAATAAGATAGGGACAAACCAAAAGGCAAGCATTTACCAAGGGGAAGTGCGGGAGGATGAACTCAAGCGCATGCATTTGCAAAGTAAAGTTGAACACAACGTTTTTGTGAGTGCAAGAGTGCAAAACAGACTCTCAGCAATACCTGCCTCCTCTCCTCTTGAAGAACCCTTAACTGACATAAAAATAGAAAGATGGCGGAAGAGGAAGGGATAAAAGTGAGGCAAGTCGTGCTTAGTACACAGCCATGGAGAGATTTGTGATTCAGAGAGCTACAGAAATAAGCCCCCCTGAGTATAATAGGGCTTATTCCCAGGTATAGGAATATGCAGGCTTAGATACTTATGTTCAGGTTTCCTCCAACCCCAAACTGCCCTTTGGTTTGAAGGATGGAGACAAGCACGGAGACATTCAGGATAAATCACAGAAGTAGTTTTAATCCCTTTATAACACTCTTGCCACTCATGTTATAAATCTCAGTGTCCATTGCCAGAAGTTACAGTAACATTTACCCTGATATGAACATTCACAGCAGGACAAGGCAAACCCTGTCACTGTAGTTATATTTGGCTTATCTCATTAGTTTCTGCTGCCAAAGCATTCAAGTACCAAAAAAGAAACATCGGCATCATCCTGATTGACAGGTAAATGGTCAAAAACACATGGAAGAATTCACATTTGTTTGGTTATCACATATGATTAAAAAGCAGTAATACTGAAATTCATTGAACTATTCAAATTTGTTATAATTCATCAGAATATTGTATCCTAAGCATGTCAGTTTCTTTAATTCAGTAGTTTTCTTCCCCCCAGAGGAAGGATCGTTAACTGAGATGTAGATTATGTTCAGCACAAAAGTTATACCAAGTGTGATGTATTCCTGCACTTATCACCATACATTTGCCTGTCCACATAGTAAATTATAACAATGTAAAATTGCACAGAAGGCTAACTTATGGTATGTTGGACTAATATGAAAAGGAGGTGTTAAACATTGCTATATCATAAGTCTATATTTAAAAAGAATGTGAACTTGCAAGAGTACAGTATTGGTTGAGTTGTGATATATGCTAAAATATGTATGTAAAATATGCTAACCATGTATCACAAGAAGAAAAAAGTTGGAGTTGAATCTTCATTCGGAATACAGTGGTACCTTGGGTTACATACGCTTCAGGTTACATACGCTTCAGGTTACAGACTCCGCTAACCCAGAAATAGTACCTCGGGTTAAGAACTTTGCTTCAGGATGAGAACAGAAATTGTGCGGTGGCAGCGGGAGACCCCATTAGCTAAAGTGGTGCTTCAGGTTAAGAACAGTTTCAGGTTAAGAACGGACCTCCAGAACAAATTAAGTACGTAACCAGAGGTACCACTGTATAAAAGGGCACACATCTCTTCTCTGATCTAGTCTATTCTGACTGGCAGCAGTTCTGCCAGGTCTCAGGCAAGAGGTCTTTCCCATCAGCTGTCACCTGGTACTTTTAACTAGAGACGTTGTAGATAAGCCTAGGACCGTCTGTGCACAAAGGATGCAGTCTACCACTGAGTGATGACCTCTCCCCAAGTAACCATATTTACTCCCCCCCAATCCCACATGCTACAAAATGCCTCTTTTGCAGATGTGAATGTGTTTATGAACATTTTTAAAGTGCATATGAGTTGTTTTATGCAATCAAAATGTCCAATCAGAATTCCTTTCTTGCCATTCTAAGGCCACAACCCATCACTCACTTCTTCTGGATGAATCATGTTGACTCGACCATTACTGTGGTGCTGCAGCTGTGGGTGAGCTCCTGGGTATATAAGATTCACTCCAATCAATAGGGTTCACCTGCGGTTGTGCAAAGGTGCAAGCTGCTTGCTGCTTCCAAACTGCCCGCTCTGTTTGCAGCAGTCCTTTCACTATTGCACAGACCCCTTTCATCATCCTGATCATCATTTTTAGAAAATGGTGCACTCTATCTGTAGCACTGCAGCACACTTTCCACAGAGTGAGAAGTGGAGAACCCTGTTAAAATCCTAAGCAAGACCCCATCTACATCCTAACCCATTATGAGGGTTGAGGGAAGACCATATACAGGAGGAGAAATAAGCTTAGACGTGCATTGAAGGAATATGTGACATATGCACTCTATTATGGAGGGGTAAATCTTTTAAGTAAGAATCCTTTCTACAGCTATGCACATAACAGGCTATTTCACTTCTATTTATTGCCCTGCTTCTTTCTTCACACACATAGGCAGAGCATATAACATTAATAATTATACTCATTGTCTTTGGTGGAGATTAGACTGGCATAGACTTAGCATTAGATTGACATTAATAGCCTCAAGTATAGATTATAGGAGAGAGCTATCATGTACAGTGTGTTTCTACAGAGGAGAGGAACAAGAGAGAGGCTCTTAGGATCAACAGATCACTAATGCATGGATGGAGAATGATATATTCCATTTTTCTGCTAGATGAGAGGCATCTAGATGTGTTCTGATCAGCTGAAGAGCAAGACAAGAAACAATAGCTTCCTTTTCTGAAGACACAGAAAGTATGTTGTTCTACTCCCAGAGCAGGCATTGTACAATTTTACCAAATAAAGGCCACTTGCTACTTTGGATATAGTTTCTTTTTGCAACTTTTGGACAGCTCCAATGAACCACTGGTTCAAGTCTGGCATTCCAGGGCCTGGCATGAAGATCCAAGGGTCAAGATATGACAACGCTGCTGGTACAGACTTGAAGAAGCAAGCAAGCAAGCAAGCAAGCAAGCAAGCAAGCAAGCAAAGAAGGGTCAACAACTCTCCTTATATCCTAGTGTGGAGCAAGCCTCTGAGATGATAGATAATATGATGGGGTTAGAACTAAGGTCTTTAGGATCCAATTTCACAGGACAAAACTGGCCATTGTACCCCACAACAGACTGTTAATTTGTCTCTCCTGAGACAAAGAAGGCCAAGCTAGCCTATGTGCCACTTTCCAGAAAAGAGATATATTTATTGTAGCCAGGCAAACTATATTGCTTGCATCATGACAGCAAAGGCCCATACATAGGATCAGGCTGTGAATCATTTATCCACTTTTACAGTCAGTGAATATTATTGGAGGGGTGAAATGTTCTTGTTTGTTATTTTTCCTCTGAGAAGCGGTAGGATTATTCCACACCACTTGGTCTCTTGCTGTCCTAACCACAGATAATGAGTTAGATGTACTGAAAGGGGAAGCAGTACCTCAGCCTAGATGGTTCAATGGCTGAACACTTCAAGCATTTGTCTTTCTAAGATGTCCTTAGTCCATAAGAAGGGCATATCTAATTACAATTTTTGATGTGGAAATCTATTGCTCTTGTTAACATTTCCGATTATGTTTCAGTTCCAAAATCTCTCCATTGTAAGGTTATCACAATCTTTTCAGTACTCCACTTAAATTTCCTTATTCAGAAGAGGCATGGCTGATCCTGAGATACTGTTTGTTTACTAGAACTCATAAATGTCCTTAAAATGGAGATTGGGAGCCTCTGGCCCAGGGGTCAAATGTGGCCCTCCAGTCTCTCTATCCGGCCCTCAGGAATCTCCCCATGCCGCACATCCTCTCCCCAAGCAATGCTCCTTGCTGGTCCCACTTCACACCCTCAAGTGGTTTTGCCTGAGCGAAATGTGTTCTTGATCTCTGACAATGTTTTTTATCTGCTTGGGAGAAGGACAGAGAGGAGTGTATGTAGAAAATAACCAACTATACAAACCTAAAACAGGCATTTGTTGCTCTGCCCACCACTGGCAAGCGCCCCATGGAAGATGGCTCATAAAGGGACACTGCCCTTGGGCTGAAAAGGATTCCTCACACCTTCCTTAAAAGATCCTTTACTTTGTATGCATTTTGAAGGAATGATACTCAAGTCTTTGCTTTCTGCTAATGTGAATCTGTTTATGCTGAAAGTTGGCAACTGGTACAAATGTTGCGCCCAGATTTGTTGGTGTAAAGACAGTCTTTTCAAAATTTTGGCTGAGGATGATGTGAAATCCAGTTCTAAGGCAAGAAGTCCCTAAAAACTGTTAATGGGTTTCACTGACATTGCAGCAACGTTCTGTCTTAGCAGCTGTTTCAGCCAAGCTTTTGTGATTCTTTATCCAACAACAAATGAACACACAGTGTTATGTTGTTTAGATGTCAGAAATAGCAACCACCACCAAATATCTTCCAAAAATACCCTATATTGAGGTGCTGCAATATTTACTTTAATCAGTTACAAACATGCAATCCTAGGCATGTTTTCTCACAAGTAAGTCCCTTTGTGTTCATTGGGACTGAGACAGAGGCAAATGTGGAAAGCCTAATTAAAAGAGGCTAAAAAGGATGCTAGAAAAGAATTTCAGGGGGAAATGGGCTATTTGGGGATGGTGGTATGGTAGGCATGTATGGTATCATAGGGAAGTGCAGAAATATGGGACATTTTGTGGAAGAACATGACAATTGCAATGCTAGATCCCATGGGACAACATGGGACAGCGCAGGACACCATAGAACATATCCTTTGTTTGTCCCTAGCATCAGCAATGTACAGGCTCTACACTATGTGAAACACAAAAAGGAGACATCGGTTACTTTCTATGGGCTGCAATGTTTTTGAGTCAAGGGGTATCCCATAAAATAATGGGCAGGTGGCAGCCTTAGAGAGTAGTCAGGCTGTTTAAGAGACTGACAATGAGATAAAATATGAGACCCGCATGCTGTGTTAATAATGGACTGTACAAGATACTGCTGAATTCTGAATGGCATCTTCAATGCAATGCTTTCCTCAGACCCTGCATGGTTATAAAACAGTAGACAGTACTGTAGCTTTTGGGACTTAAACCTTATTCTGATGTCCATGCTGGCATCTCCCACAGACCAAGACAAAGTATAAAGCATTTGCCAGGAAAGGTAATGCTATAAGCATCTCTTTCGTCTCTGCTTCTTAATCCTCGAGAGCTTTTAAAAAAAACACATCAAAAGGGTTGTAGCAGGTCTAATTTTTGTTTGCTCAACATGAAGTTATATAATCCTCCAGCACATTACATTGTTGTCTTATGGCATTATGGCATTAGTGTTAATGATAAGGCATGCTTGTTGCAAGCGTCCGCATTTCCACAGCGCGTATTTCAAGAGCAGTGAGGGATTTTTATTCTTATTAAAAAGTGGCGGGGGAGAGAGAGAGAGAGAGAGAGAGACAAATGGGGAAGGAAGAAGGGTAAGAAAGCTAAAGAAGATATACATGTAGCATGAAAACCTCTAGAGAATTAATTGCTTTAAAATATCAAAACAAACTGGAAAGGGACGCTCTAGATGTTTACAGGTTAAACATTCCATAAGTATCTTTTTTTAAAAAAAAGATTGAAAGTGGTTGCTGTCTTGAGGTAGCTAATTGCTGGAGCATCACAGTCATTTGTGCTGCCTCATTTTCCCTTGGGATCGACACTCACAACAGGATAATTCTTACCCTAATATAAGTGTCACAGTGGGGACTCGGTGCAATTTGCTGATATGATATCAAAAATAGCATTAAGGTAATTACATTTTGCATTCGTAATATTTCACTGGCAACGATACCGTTGAAATCGGCACTTCTTTCTTTCTTTCTTTCTTTCTTTCTTTCTTTCTTTCTTTCTTTCTTTCTTTGTAACCTGGCCATTTCTTTTCATACTCCCTCCTCCTCTTTTCTCTCTTTTGTTTCAAAATATGAAAAGTGGATATTTAAAAATGTATTTTATTAAAATGTTTATTCAGTGAAATTCTGATCAGTATTAAATACAAAACAGTATAGTGGTGCAACCCAGCACACAAACTTCTGGTTAATGACTCCTCTGATAATGAATGACCTCAAGCCAGGATAATCTTCTCAGGAGCTCTCATGATCAACTGGACCCTGAGCCAGGAAGGGAGGAGCTCTTTCTGAGGAGATAAGTAAAATAAGCAGAGACCCTTGCTTTCTGCTGATGTTTTTGCAAGTGGGAAACATGGATCCCAACATTTATTTGAAGCTGATATGAATTCAAATCCCAGGGAAATTAAACCTAATTAATGAATTGTTGATAATTTAGTACAGGGCTAATTATTCTGAGAATGCAAAAGGTGATATGCAGTATAATATCTTCAGTTTTCCATTGAATTCTGTAAGGGACTTCTTTTTATACAGAGAGACAAATGTGTGCAATTATTTGACGCTCAAGGGCAACATTGAAAGTGACCTGGAACAGGCAGGAACAGACTTTTTTCCCTTCTAATATGATATGAAAGTTTTATCGTATTAGGAACTTTCTGTCATGGATGATTATGATCAGGTCATATTAACTTTCATTTTTACTAACTTACAATGAAATGTGCTAATGTGACTACACTTGACTATTTTACAGGGTAAAACAAAGACCGATATCCTATAAATATGCTACAGCAGAAAGATTTCAATAGTTTTATGTTTCAGATGGAAGGAGACATGTTTTCAATTGGTAAGTAGGAGACACAGTTTGGTCACTGAGAATGGCACCAAAAGCACCCAAGTGGCAATTAAAGCCTACAGGTACTACTTTGGGGGCATTTCTGTGTTGGGAATTTTAAAACTAGAATATGTCTTACATGTTTAACCCCCCACCCTTGAAAACTAATCACTTAGTAGGTTTTACATGGAGAAGATTCCTGCTAGGGCTGTGTACCTACTCCCTCCCTAGGCTGCCTGATCGGACCTGGCACTAATCCGATCCAATCAAAACCTCGATTTGCTCAAATCAGCCCAGTTCAGTTCAGGATTTGGCCTTTGGATATAAATAAAAAAATTAAAAAAGGATCTGGCGTTCAGCTAGATTCAGTGCATAGCCCTAATTCACACAACCAAATGGATGTGCTGAAATGTGGGCTGAACAGAGCTCTGCAAAGGCTGGCAAGTGATGAACATACAATTGCATTACAACCCCTACCAACCAACCAGCCTATTGATGGCACCTCTACAATGGCACAGTAAATGTGCACAAAACTGCAAGTCAGTGGCTGCCTGTATGGGGGGAGGGGGACCTATTACTGTTACAGGCATCTGGAGACTTCTGGAGACATGTAAATACCATTGTGTGAACTAGACCATAGCCACCTGATTTTTCTACTGTAAATATAAAATATCCCATCTTTTGTCAAGTTCAGAATAAGCTTTATTATATCCAAAGCCCACTTTCTGTCATACTGGATGTCTGGGATACATTAGAATATAGTGGTACCTCAGATTAAGAACTTAATTTGTTCTGGAGGTCCGTTCTTAACCTGAAACTGTTCTTAACCTGAGGTACCACTTTAGCTAATGGGGCCTCCTGCTGCCATTGCGCCGCCACCGCACAATTTCTGTTCTCATCCTGAAGCAAAGTTCTTAACCTGAGGTACTATTTCTGGGTTAGCGGAGTCTGTAACCTGAAGCGTCTGTAACCTGAAGCATATGTAACCCGAGGTACCACTGTATAACCAATGAGTTACTACAGTTTTGTAGCACTTGGATTCTCTTTCTCCTCTGCGTTCAGACAAGAGCCTACTTGGTTGGCTGGTGCAGCTTCAGCTCAAGGACACAAAATTTGTGATGTAGATTTCTGGACAAAGTTTGTTATCAGCCATACAGACTAACAGAATAACCTATGAGCTGAAGGCATAAGTTAAGAAATTTTACCTTGGATTTTTCCATAGAGATTCATTTGACCCTAGGTCCTTTTAAAGGGTATAAAGCTCCTCTCAACTCAATGATCCCAGTTTTCAAGAAGAACAGAAGCAAAACTAAACTATTAGAATAGATTAGACTCTCCTTGACAGTAGGAAAAGCCCACTTATTTGTGGAGAAAAATATGGGATCTACCTTTAGTTAATGACTTAATTTGATTAAATTATATAGTTCTGAATTTCCAATACAATCCTATAAGGTTTACAGGTCTCCCATCAGTGTGTCCTTGATTAAAAGGCCAAGCCGTCCATTTCTAGCTTATTGCCCTCCATCATTAATATTATGTTATCTTTCTCCTCAGACTGATTTTTAATTTTTATGTTTGTAATTATGAATGATTTACAGGGACATTCATTGCATGAACTGTCCAGAATCATTAAATTCTCCTAGGTTGAATAACCCGATAGTCACCTGGAATTAACCAAATCGGAGACATTATCTAGCTGAATTTTCTGCTGCCGTATGGGTCCGGACCTCTCGTTTCTCTCTCATGACTACAGTCTCATTTTTTTTTCTAATGAGAAAAAATTAATTGATAAGAGGTAATTAGCCACATCTAAAGGGTGCACACTAATTACAGAAAGCTATACGTCTTCTATAGTTAATGTCAGTAAATGTTTCTCGAATAGTAGCTGCAATTTTTGAAGAGGTATTCACTGATTTTTAAATGCCATTAGAAGATTACCTTTCTAAACTAATACTTAGGGCATGATCCTTCCCAGCACAGCTGCAGACTTTGTATAGGACTCAAAGAATCAAAGCGTCAGAAGGGTTCCCAAAGCTCACCTAGACCTGCACCCACCTGGGCCGACAAAGGAAATCCACTGCCACAGCATCCCTGATATGGAGGAATCCCAGTTAGGTTTCTTTTGCACCCATTTCCCATGTTCACAATAAGAATAATGGGCAGTTACAGAGAAAGGAAAGTCTATGTGCCCTATCCCCATATCTAGCCTCCAGCATTCTCCATTCGGGCAAATTATATGAACTTTGGAGCTCAAGTCACTTGACTGAACAGAAGGGGGAGGAAAAGGTGGGAAGAGGGATATGGGAGATATTCTCCTGACCAATTTAGCATGCTGCTTTCCCCTGCCCCTGTGGACACATCAAGAGGAAGGTGGGAAGCAGGGTTCTCTTGTGACTCTTGAGGAAGTGTGTTAAGAATACAGCTGGACCAGTAAGTGTTCCATCAACAAGCTTTTGGGCACCTGCCATTTCTACAGCAGAAATCAGGTTAGTTCCTTTGCTGGAGAGATTGAGATGATGCTTTATACACCAGCCCCAGTTCCTGTAACATACGATATTAGCAGCTTCGAAAAACCCATCAAATTCCAACGGAATTCAATTAAGCCAATTAAGAATTGAAGCTAATGGAGGCATGTCGATTTCCATCAGCCTAGGACTGAGTCCCCTGAGTTGCGTTAAGAGCCCTCATCACAGGCAACAAAGTAATGCATATTTTGTTAACTTCATACAGAATTTTCTATATTAACTTCAGTCCCTCCCCGTGGAGATTTCACTATTTAGAGGCCTTTTCTGTATGGCACATCTCAGAGGTGCTTACGTTGCACACTAAGTGGTAGTGGTGGGAATAACCAGCAACTAAAGTTATCCTAAATGACTTGTTGTACGATTGGGATCTGACGTGGGGGCGAAGTAAATTGCACTGGAATGGCTTTATTCAATTCCCATTGGAATCTATAGGGCCATTTTGGTAATACCTTGGAGTTCAGTCTTCAGGGCCAACAGGAAAAGTTTGCAGAAAGTATTGAGGTTGGTGTGTGTGAGAGAGAGAGTGTGAAAATGCTGAGTTCTCCTCAAGGGTGTGGCACCCCCCCCCAAAAAAAAAGCTATGCAATGGGCTTGCAGAGAAGAGACTGGCCCCTTGCAGTACTAGATTTACCCACCCTCCCAAGGCCAATACTAATAGCTGCTGGGGGAGAGAGTTGATATTCCTTAAGAATAGCAAGGGAGGGGGGGAGTAGACCCCTCTCAGAGTGTACCATATTCCCAATTCCATTTCGGACTCTTTTTTGTCTAATATCTAGCTTCGTGAAATCAGGCCTGATGCAAGCCAGTTCTGGCCATTAAGAGTGGCTTGGATCCAGCAGATAGAAGGCCAGTTCAGGCTTGGTTCTGCCTTGCCCTTGGGAAGTCCCATTCCAGGATTTCCCAGTGGTTTTCTCTAGTGCAGATACCACTGGTGGGCATTCCATCCACACTTTTCAGTAGGCAGAAGAGCATCACTCAGGTGGGAAGCCGGCTGAAGAAGTGAGCAGAGAGATACCAACACTCAATTCACACACACCCAGAATAGCATAAGGAGCAGGTGGGTAAGGTTGCAGCCAAAGTAATTTATTCTCCAGGGAAGCTCTCAGACAAGAACTTGATGTTGCAAACAGCTTATTCAGCTATCACAAGCATGTCACTGACGACAGTGTGTGTGTGTGTGTTTTTCCATGGAAAGCAGAAATCTGGATTAATATGAGGAGAATATAAAATGGCATTTCAATGCTGACAATGACATGTGGACACTGCAGTTTAGAACTTCAGAATACCTTTCTAGACGAGGTCTTCCCACCTTCCGCCCGTCCTGTGGAACGCCCTCCTATCAGATGTCAAAGATATAAACAACTATCTGGCATTCAGAAGACATCTGAAGGCAGCCCTGTTTAGGGAAGTTTTAAATGTCTGATGTTTTAATGTCTTTTTAATCTTTTGTTGGAAGCCTATCCCAAAAGTAATATTTTAAGGCTGCACACTAAATGGCAGAAGTTAGCTCCTTTAGTCATTTCAAAAGCAACATGCATAGGAACAGGATGCCTAAGAATGTGCTGGCTGTTTAAATATTTTATCTGCTGTGCCTGCTTAAAGACTTCTTCCCGCCACCTCTGCAACTTGGTCTCCTAAACTATTTCTTTAAAAATCTTTTCTTCCTCATACGCTTTGTTTCCCACAGTGTTTCTGAACTAATGGCAATATAATTGTCTCTTTCTTGTCTGTGGGGATCTTGCTTGAACTATGTGAACCTGTAGGATGTCAATGAAGACTTCTCTACATTTCCATTCCCCCTTTTTGTGCTCTTGCATAGATGACATCTGGTCTCCAGGCTTCCTTAGGACTCCACCATGGGATGATTTATACTGCCTGTACAGGGAACAAGAGAGCAACTCCTACTCCTCTTTTGCCTCTGCACAAGTTACCTGAATTGAGGGCCACAGTGCAAAGAGAGAAGCAGCTGCTGTGAGGCTGTTACTTTTCTCTTTCATGCTCAACAGGGACAGAGAGAAAGGCTACAGCTGAATAGGAGCTGGAGAAATCCATTTTCTCTTTTGCAGCAATAGGAAATCTGCACTGAATTACAGCTCAGTAGCAAATCCATTCTAGACTGTCACAAGCATTTCAAAGACGTAAGTCAGAAGCTTGAATGCAAGTGACTTAAAAGTATATACAAATTATTATAAGCAATAATAGCCTTCTACGATTTCCCCCCTCAAAAATTGCCAATCTTTTCAAATTTCACATTGCCATTTCAATAATTCTAACAGGGAAAGAGCCGTGAACTTTCACAGTTTACCTTTCTGTGAAGTGATCTTTAATTCATATTTGTCGTCTCTGAAATGCGTTGGACCACAAGGCCTAAGAATTGCTTAGGAATGAGAATAATTTCCATCACAGCTGAAAGCTTGTGTAAAATGTAGACGACAATAGCTCTGGTGGAACTTACAGCATTTCAGTGTCTCAGCATAATAAAACTTGGGAAGCACAGAGTCCAGAAATTAACTTTATTTCTTTTTTGAAACACATATCACTGCTTAACATTTAAAAATGTCTATATGGTATACAAAAATATGACATATGGATTCATTCATTCATATACCTACTACTTAGAACTGTAGGATAGCGCTACAGGACAGTAGTTCCTGTACTTCGTCATGCGTGAGAGAAAGGGAATTCATTTATGACAGAATAGTCTTCTACTCATAGTTCCGAGGTCCTATCCTCTGCACATATTCCAGGATCGAGCCCTAGACTAAAAATAGATCTCTAAGCTGAAGCCCTGCTTAAGTTTCACTGGCATCGTCTGTGGTTGTCAAAATGCTCTCTAGATGCTGTATATAGCAATTGATCAAGCACATAATTGCCAGGAGCAAAGGTTTAAGGGATCAGATTGTAACTCCCCCACTCTCTTTAAGAAAGCAACTGTGTTCTATTAAGAATTGCTGTTTTCCTTACCTTCATTTCCTTCTCTTATTGGAAAAGGCCATTCTAATTTTGGCTCTCCCTAACAGCTTCCTTGCAGAATGACATATGCACATGGTAGTTGACTTGGTTTATCCACAGCAATCACACCTACAGGTAGCTTCCTACTTAGCCTGCATCCCCCCCCCCCCCAATTTATTAACTTTTTAGCTGTGCAAGTGTAAAACCAGAGTGAATAGCAAAATATGGGTTAATCTGTTGCACTGTTGTGATTTGGCCTCTCCACTTTTTTTTTTTTTAAGGTCTATTATGAATATTTTGGTTTAAATGTGTGGTTAATGTAGCATTCTGATTTGAGTAGCTAATATATCTTGCAAAAGGGAGCATGTAAAATACAATGCAACCCAGAAGTATATTGCCAATTCTTTCCCGGGAAACAAACACCCAAAATAGCACAATGTCAAATACTGTTTGCATATGCTTGCCTAACATGTCCGATGCATTTGTGTTTATTCGGCCACATTGATATGTGACTTAACTTGCAAAATGTAAAAATACTGTTTTTAAAAATATCCATTTAATCTGCATGCAGCCATTCAGAATTAGCGTCTGAGGCTCATCCTCAGTTGCTGCACTAGATTCTGTATCCACTTGACTTCTGCAGCCAGAAAGAATCTGGTAATTCTAATTTAGTTATGTTTACCTGTCCTACAATCTAATCTTTCTGATGGGATGCTAATTTCCCCTCCTCTCCACTTCCAAGTCAGTGGATAAAGACCAACAGGTTCCATTTATCTACAAGGAAAAGCAATACAAAATACTTTTCTTAACCATTCTGCTTTGGGGGAATCTAGCAGCTTCAGGGATAGTTCTGAACAGGAAAATAGCGTGGGAAGGAACCTCACTTCCAACATTGCACTTCTGATCCAGATTAGAGGCCCACATAGATTTTTTTCCCCTGCAAGAGAGATGTGATGAATCCTAAATATACAATTTAAAACACTGTGTTAACATAACACCTAGTTTGACCCTTAGGAGGGCAAGCTTCTGCAGTTTGTCTACAAAGTCACTTCATGCTATTTGGAATCAGACCATTCATTCTTCCTGTGCAAGATTTGGTGACTCTCTGGGCTGTAACAATCCATTCCACTCATACAGCCAGATCGCAAAGGGTGTTAAAGGTAACTTCTAACACGGGTGCATAATTATGACCATTGTCCGCATGGATGAGAGGCACCTCTATCCCATGGTTGACATTCTTTGCAAAGGGGGTGGATAGGGCCGATCGAAAGCTCTGGATAGCAGAAATCATTTTTAAGAAAACCAATGATACGACAAAGAATATCACCTCGCTGGTTGTATAATGCAGAGAACCTTTTAAGTTTCTCTTAGCAGTAGTCCCCCATGTGGTGGGGCATAAGCTGTGCCAGCCTCCTGATTGGTGTTGCTACATCTAACCTGAATGCTATAGGCTGGGCAGAGTGGTGGTGAGGTGAGTACCCTGGTAGAAGGCTCCTACAAGTGCAACACCACCCTCCACACCAGGCAGGGGGTGCAATTTGAATAAAGTATTGGGGGATAGGTAAGCCCCACCCCCACATAGTCACATGGTGTGGTGCACATACACCATTTGAATGGCAATGCCCATCAACTTGGGGAGGGGGGCAGCCTCCTCAAATATTTTATTGGAGGGATGAAGCCCCTTTGGCCTCTAGGAGTTGGCTCCTACATCACCAGGTAAGCTGCAGCGATACTGGTGTGGGTGAAGGGCTGCTACTGTCTTTTCACCCACCCTCTGGGAGTCATATGCCAGTGGCTGGTGTGGCCAAAGTGGTCGAGACCACCACCTCCAGGCATCCACATCAAAACATGCGCCCAGTTAATGGGGTCTACGTGAGCATTGTGATCATATGTATCCAGATGCATCTGCATGCACAAGCCTACTACCATGGACAGGGGTGAATGCACTTGAGGTCAAACGTTTGTGTTTGTGCGTAAAACTAGTTTTTCTTATAGTCCATGATCACTCTTAACCAGGAAGAAGGTGTGGTTTCTGCTCCTCTCCTCAATTTTATGAGAAACTTACCACTGACTTCAGTGGGAATTAAGATCAGTTTCTGCGTTGCAAAATGTAAAGCATTAAGGCAACCTTTATGTAAAAGTCATTAGATCAGAGTGTGGTGCGTTTTCCCTTTCCTGTGGGATATATGCATACCACCTTGATTGGAAATGGATGACACATTTAATCTGATGGAATAGTTAAGAGGGACTTTTAAAACAATGAGCATTAGCCACTTAGTCCGTTTGGTAAATCCTAACAATTAAAACTGCATGTGGAGTAATGATTACGGCTATTCCAGATATCGAAGAGGAAAGAGATGCGCCCGTGATGTGTCGTGGCACTACCTTAATGAAAACATTTAGTTAATGGAGGATCTATGTCACAACAGTGAGCACACTGAACCTGCAAGTGGGGGCGGGGGGGGGGGAGACAAACACATTTCCCAGCAGAATCTCACATCACAATTCATTAGGAAAACTCTGCAACAACTGATGAGATAGGCACAAAATGGATTTCCATATTGCTGGACTGAATCATGGCTCCCAGCAATTAATGCTTTTTGTCATATTAAGCAGATAAATAATGCTATCTGACATTACAGTATTTCACATTACAGTAAAATTTTGTAGCTTTTGCTCGTAATCGGACTTGATATATGTTACCTAGAAAAAAATATGTTATCTCTGGAACAGTCAAACCCCATTAGAACCCTAATGCTTGAAAAATCACAATGTTAACAGCTATGTCCCCTAGCAAAGGTTTGCTTTCCTTAAATAGTGTTAAATTTAAACCCAGGAGCCCTAGTCTCTTTTAGAGTTACTCTTGCTCGGTGCATTGAGCTTGAAAGGAGAATTTAGTACACTGCACATATTCACTGTTACTGAAGTTGCAGAAAGCATGCAGTAGTAACAGCTGCGTGCCTGTTTATTGCTTTGTGGGTCACCAGTGCTAGTTTCCAGTTGAAACAGATTGTACATAAGTATGAATTACCAAAATATTTCAAGGTTAGTCCAATAAGGAAATGTGATTTACTCCTTAAAAAAAAAATCACCTTACACTATAACCAAGGCTCCAATGTGTTACTGAAGTGATTAAAATCCAAAATTAATTGGATTTCCCCCCCAATGCCTTTTTGGGATCTTCTGGTGGCAGCTCCTTACACCAATCTTCAGGGGCACGCACATTTGAGTGGCGGCTGAACACAGGGGGATCTGGTAGGCCAGGTCAATGAAAAGCTCCAGCATGCCTAACACCTATTGTGTAGAGAATGGTCTAGAGCCAGTGTGGTGTAGTGGTTAAGAGCGGTGGACTTGTAATCTGGTGAACCGGGTTCACTTCCCCGCTCCTCCACGTGGGTGGACCTTGGGCTAGTCACACTTCTCTGAAGTCTCTCAGCCCCACTCACCTCACAGAGTGTTTGTTGTGGGGGAGGAAGGGAAAGGAGATTGTTAGCCGCTTTGAGACTCCTTAGGGTAGTGATAAAGCGGGATATCAAATCCAAACTCTTCTTCTTTTAGTAAATAAATCCATGAGGCTATTTTATTGTTAAAATTAAGTAAGCATCACCTTACTTAAGGCTCAAACAAGAATCTGTCAGTGAGCCCTCTCTAAAAACCCTCTTTCTATTCTATATGGTTGCTTTGAGCATCTCCAAACCTATATGGGACCTACATCAGGGAGCTACAGCCAATTAAGCATCCCCAGCAAGATTCTACAAATTGTGGTTGGGCTTGGTAACCATTCTTTGGTTTGCCTAGCTAGTAATCTTCAGCTTTCTCACTTCCACAGAGTGTATCCCCTTATTGTACCCACTGCTCAGAAAAAAGTGTGAGTTTCTTGCAGCCGGGGGGGGGGGGGGGGAGCAGTGGTGTTTGCAGCGATTCCACTTCTCACCTTCATGTCACTAACAATGCATTTCACAAAATGCAGCTTTGTGCCATTTTTGAAAGAGGCACTCTTAGTCTAGTCTGCAGATGGGGGGGGGGGGAAGAAATGGGAAAAAGTATTACTCTTACACAGCAGTAGTAAACAGCTCTCAGGGATGAGCAAGGGCTAAACCCTGCCCCTTGATATATAAATTACATTGCATGTTAACATACTTATGCTGTATGTTTCCTCCCCACTTGATATCACAGGCAGGAAAATTTCATCAGGACATGAGCAAACTAGCATTTTAAGATTTTGTATGAAACCCTTCTTCATTCCCACTTTAAGACCTTTAAATTATCCAAAAGATGTAATATTTTTTATCGTTTGTATCTTCAAGTCAATACAGGCAAAAATGCAATTGTATCATATGCAACAGCTCATATGCATTCTGAAATACAGCTCCTCTCTAAGCCCCTAAATTAAAAGCTTTTATTAGCTGATAGCATAAAACCTCCTTAAAGTGGCAATGCATATGTATATACACACATACAACAAACTCAGAACAACAAACTGCTGTATAACCTCTCTGGAAATTCAATACAAAGTTCAAAGGCTCTTGAATGCTCACAAAAGGCCCAGTTTGGAAATGCGGTGTGTATTCATTTCCACTGTGAAACGACTGCTATCCACCCATATTTGGCAAAACCCACTTCATAAATATGAAGTGGATTGCTCTACCAAACACAAGTGTAGAAAGCAGCAGCTCTGCCGTTTGAACAGAAACATCACACCGTGTGGCAATGCTGTCTTTCAAATGTCAATGAGATTTATTGGTTCTAATTTAGGACGAAGCCAAGGCAGGAGCTTCCAACCATTCATATAGTTCCCTCCACCCAGGGCTTCTCCATCTGCAAGGGAATGTGAAAGCCACCACTGCCATGGAAGTGGATGGGAAGCCCAAACTCTGTACACATGGAAATCCCAAGGGAGGAAAGTGCTGTTGCATTTGGGTCCTGGATCAAGGCTTCCCATAGGCATCTGGTTAGCCTCTGCAAGAACAGGATGCTGGAACAGATGGCCTGATTCAGTACAGTTCTTCTTCTGTCCTTATGAAAGTCTCCTCTATCAAAGGAAACCACATGTCAGGAAGACTATCCTACCTATTGTGCAATCCTGCATGCGCCTACTCAGAAGTCCCACCGAGTTTAACAGGAGTTACTCCCAGCTAGACGTGTACAGAATTGCAGCCTGACATTTTTGAATGTGTTATGAGGGAGCACTGAACCATTAGCAACCTGCCACACACACACTTGCAGTGTGATACACTGTGGGTCAACAACATACAAGGGTATCCTATGAGGCTACTCATCTTCCATACTACATTTTACAAGCTAAGTCTCACCAATGTCAGTGAGAATTCCAAGTCTGAGTATTTATGGCTGAGGTGAAAGTGTATCAAAAGCTATGACTGAAAAGTGCATCCTCAAAATTATACTGAAATGTATAATAAAAATGTGCAATTAAAAAAGTGGTAAACCTATTGTATATTCAACAATGCTAAAAATAGCCTTATTAAAAATATAATCTGCTAAAATAGCCACTATTACTTTGGTTATATACAGGAAAACATGACCCAAGTCTCTAGTGTATTTGCTTTTCAAAAAACATCATAGCTCATCATGGTTTTTTGTGAGGTCTTCTCCATAATTTGTTGCTTGGCTTCCAACAAACATATTCCAGTTGTCCAGAATCTCTTCTTTGGTTAACATGTGGTCCTGGAGGGGGTGGAAATGAAAATCTTTAGTATAATCTAAACTGAGCTTCTATTAAAGGGTTTGAGTGCTGTGTCTAAAAACAACAGAACTTTATTCTGCTCTGTGATTCACTAAGAAAAGACCCTCATGGCATGAGGCAATATACTCATAAGCTGTATTTACTCAAAGAGTGGGCAACATAAGCACTCTTAACCAAATGTCAGTAGAGCTCTGAGGTTTACCAAAGTATAAAAGTATCTAGTGACACACACACCCATCCCCGCCAAAATTAAATAAATGAAGACTATGTGTCCTCAGAATGCTGACAAGACTGTTGGCCAAAAACCCCGAAGATGGAATAGTGTCCTGGAGGGGGACATAGCAGACTGACTCGAACACTAAACAAGAGCGCTCTTTTGAAATTTGTAGTGGAGGCTGGTCTATTATCCTGGACTATCTTATGTCAATTTTAGGCTGCCCTTGGATTTTTTAAACATATTAGTTTTGTGTTTGTAGGATTTAACTTTATAAATTTATAAAGATTTTACTTTATCAAGTTTCATTGCTAGAATCTGTTTCTCTTATATGCTGGATAGGCATGGATGTGGGAGAAGGCAGGGAATATAAACATATCAATCAAATAACACACCCAGACCCAGCCTACACCACTATCTTTCGTATTCCTAGTTGCAGAGTGGGGAGTGTCTCTAAAACTATCAAGCCCAGTCCCCTTCTGTATTATGGAGTTTGATGTGAATATCTGGGCTCCTCCAGCATAAAATGTTCCCCCATTCATTACAATGGGAGGATTAGAACATGGAAAAAGAGCCCTGCTGGATCAGATATAAAGGCCCATGTAGTTTTTTCTGCTGCCGCTCACCAAGAACTAGTAATCCAAAGGCATATATGGAGGTAGCATATAGGTATCATGAAAAAAGTTCTGTGGAATTTATCTGCACACTTCCACTGATATGAAAAGTTAATACAGCACACAGAATTCTATGCAAATATGACCACACATTGATCTCAGAATTAGAACACTTAATGTAAATTCTTATCATTTGGGTCAAACATTTGGATCTCTCCCACTTCCACCATACCTTTTCTGTGTTTCGTGAATGATCAGCGGGTGGCATTAACATTACCACGTTTATATCAATTTTTTTAGTGATCTCCTTACAGAGTCCTTAAGGTTTGACTCTTGGTAGGCTGACATTATATAAAAAGGCAGCAAGTAAAGCAATAATCTACCATTCATGAACTCTGTGAAAGAACTAAGTACCTTGTCGACATCCGACTCATATACTAAGTGTCTGGCTTCGGCTTGTGCATGATCATAGTCTTGTGGGAGAATCCAGTGTCGTATCTCCTCTTTATCCATCTTCCCATCCTTGTTGAGATCCCGAAAATCTGCAAACTGCTCCCGTTCAGTTATTACCCAGTCAGGTTCTGGACCACCATCTTCATGCGCAAACATATCAGCTGAGAGGAAACAGTATCATGTTTATTATTTATTGTTATCTGTTACACTTTCTTCCATTCTTAGCCTCTCCTGGTTATAAATCCTGGGGAGGGGAGGCTTCCCTCTAAATACTTTCACAATGATGCTCTCTATGCCTATTTTGTGTTTGCTTGGTGGTAGGCCTTTATCTCGTCTTTATCTTCATTCAGCATTTTGCTGTGCCAGCTGCTGTCAGGGTAATAATGCCAATCACCACCATAAGGAGGCAACCCCCACAAGCTTAAATATCTCACACAACATATATACATTTTTCCCTTTCCTAGAAGCTAGATCTGCTGCTCTGATCTGCAGTTTCCTCTCCACAACAAAGCAGTAGGCCACATGAAGAGCAGGATATAATGTAAGATGATGCAAGGCCAATAAATACAACTTAGTAGGTAATTTTGAGTGCATCTTTGGAGATACAAGTCATTATATATGGTGTATTAGAAAGAGGTGTCTTTTTCCAGCTATCCACTGCATAAATTACCCTCGTGAAGACAGATGGAACACTGCTATGAGCTACCTATTGAATTATGACTTATCAGCCTATACCTTCACTGTTATCACTATGCCCATACCATTCAATAGCTGTTCTGCTACCTCAAGGGAGGGGAAGCTTTTCCAGCTCACCAGGCCTCCCTCTCCTCCATCTAGACAATCAAGAGGCATTAGCAAAGTTCAAGGACATATTCCAGCCAGAAAACAACATTCAGGGTGAAAAGCAGAGTTCACTGAGGGGTGTGGCCTGAAGAAAGTTCCAGGGGCCATATAAGGAGGCCTAAAGGGCCACATTAGGTACCAGGCCTGGGCTTGCTCACTTCTGCATTACCTTATCAAGACCTGCCAGAAAAGATGGAGAGCAATGCTCCAGCCAAACACCTCAAGAAAAGCTGCATTCCCATCACACCATCTACTTTGGGCACAATTAACTTGGCCTTGAATATCACCGCTCACCTATAAAGAATGAGAACTGCCTCCAGATAAGCAGGCACAAACATCTTCTACATGTACAGAGTTTGTTTGTTTGTTTGTTTGATGCTGCTGATATACCACAAATGATTTACATCAGGATTTTTGTCGGTGGGCAGTCTAGTAAAAAGTGATGTGGGCTTTTAACTTTTGTCAACGTATTTGTAATGCTCAATTAAGCCATACGATGGTGGTAATGAAAACCGACGTGGAGGCTGATGGTATCTGTCAGACTTTGAGATCTACATGGGGATTATCCCCCTGGCCATTGGCAAGCTTATACAGCCTTAGTGCTGTTGAAAGTTAATACAAAAAACAAACGAACCAATATCTAGGCCCAGTCCAGCTGCTGGCCAAAGTGGCAAAAGTCTTTGCATAAAGGAGGAGTATCTTCTCCTCTCCTCCACACATGTAAAAGAATGACAGTGGTTCTGTAGACAAGGAAGGTGGAATCTCATAATTTCTCATAATGTTCCTCCCAATGTACAAGAATTAAGAGAATTCATCAAAACCAGTGAATAGACTAAGCAGACTAAGGGCTCCATCATAAAACAAGCTAAACTACAATTGGACTTTCCAGTTTAGCCAAATACCTGGGCAAAGCAAGTAAGGACATATAGATTACTAAAACAATGAAATGGCCTCAGCAACATTTTGCATTCTGTCTCACACCAGGGATTGTCCACTCACTCCTCGTTTCTCATGCTCACGAGCAACTGACCCAGGTTCTTGCCTTCAGTGGCTCAAATAGTTACAAGCACCCTCAGCAAAAGCCCCCCCACCCTCTTTTTCTACAAAGACAAAAAACTGCATCTCTATTTTGGTTTTTACTATTAGAGTTGTATTTGTTATGCTATCTGTGTGGCATTTTGATAAGGTTCCATGTTGCTTTATCACCTTTTGTTATTCATCCTGATGGAGAAACGTATATTTTTTAAAAATAAAATGTAAAGGAGAACTTTGGCCCTAATGCCTTTCACTCAGTAGGTTTCTTCTAAGGCTGGAGAAGTCACAACTCTTTCAAGATCCCCTCTTACGATGCAATCACAATCTTTTATGCTAGGTTCAGAAGTATGGGAAGAAAAAGGACCCAGAGCAACATTGCATCTTGTCTCTGCCAGCAAGTGTCTGTGTGAATAACATCAGAATCAAACGAGCAATAGTGGGAAAGGGAATAAAAGGCAAAAGGAAACTTGGGGAAACAAAAATCATCTACATGAAACTGGATGGCTTTTAGAGAGACTTGGGGGGTGGGAGGGAAGCCTCGGTGCCCCAAGAATTACTTCTCTCATATTAACTCCTTAGTACTGAACAACATTAAGCACTCTGTGGCAAATGCCAATGGTGCTTTGAAAAGGCAAGAACATGAGGGGAATCAACAGGGGCCTGCTTCATTGTTATGCATCCAGAACATTCCTTTTTGTAATATATGGGGTTGACACAACCAGCACTCCAAAGGCGCCCACTTCCACTGAGAGAACCACAGAGGGTACCATGTACTTTGGTAATCTGAGGTCCAAACTAGACATGACAAATGTTGCATGCCTCTTTCTCCCCTTGACTTGGGGAGAAGACTGTCCAAACTAGGCATAATAAAACTTTTTAAATAAAATAATAAATATTGGAAATCCCCTTGCTGCAGCTTACCAATGTATTCATCTTGATCCACAAATCCATCCTCATTTTTGTCTATGTCCTCCAGGGTTTCCTGTCACAATAAGGGAAAAAAGCTGTCATTGCAGAGGTGTATATTTGTTGCCCAAACTGATTATAAAACCATTTCATTCTGAGCTGTCACTTTACATCAAGGGTAAAGTCTTTAACACACACACACACACACACACACACACACACACACGGACGGCAATATCAATAATGATATAATATTGACAAAGAGAAAATATTATCCCTAAGCTTAAAAAAATCCCCCAAAAGTAAACCCCCAAACTCATAAAAGTGTATTAATTTAAAAATCCACCAAACAACTAAAATAGAACACATCCTACAAATATATATAGAGAGATATAGCTTCACAATAAACATTGATAAGCGATAGGGACTGCTATAAATGAATTAATATCTTATGAAATTAAAGAAAAGCTTATTCTAAGCTTCATAATTAAATATTTAATCTATTGTTTATTTATTTATTTTGTATACCACCCTATGCCCATAGATCTCAGGGTGGTTCACAACATAAAATTAAAAAACAAAGGTCTAGAATAAAAGAATTCTATTCTGTCATCTAAATCATGATGTACCCAGTCCCTACAACTAAGAAAGGCCTGTAGCTTAGTAACCGAGAACATGCTTTACATGCATTAAGTCTTGGGTTAACTCCATGGCATATCCATGCAGGGCTGGGAAAGACTCTTGTCTTGATATCCTTGAGAGCTGCTTCCAGTCAGTGGAGACCAGGGATGGGGAACCTGTGGTCCTCCAGATGTTACTCCCATTATCCCTGCCCATTAGCCATATTATGGGGGAGTCCAAGAACATCTGGAGGGCCACAGGTTCCCCATACCTGGTCCAGAAACTACTGAACCATACAAGGCAGCTTTCTGTGTTTCATAGCAAGTCCCTGAATAAGGGACATCTGAGGAAGAGCGAGGTGACTCTGTAAACCTCATCTCATAGGCCACTACAATGGACCTGCATTGTCTTGCTGAAGCAGTGATGTGTGTGTAAAATCCAGGAGGCTGAAAGGGTTTACCAAAGGCAGGTGCAACAGAAATGCGCAGTTCTGGCTGCATTGACTTACACAGGATGCTGCATTAGCTACAAAATCAGTTTTTAAAAATTCCCCCACACTGTTGTGTCAGCCAATGTAGTATGATAAAATCAGGTTGCTTGTCTGATGGAAGTGCTCAGTGGCACACTTAAAGATGACAACATTCCGGGCAAAACTGGTTCAGGCCTAACCTATCACTTTGCTTCCAAGCTTTCTAGCTATTCATGTGATATTGATCAACATATTAGGGAGGTCACCAAGCAGGTCACGTTTAAATAACCAAAGCAGGATTATTTAAACAGCTTTCCTTCCTGTTGAAATAGCTGGCGACTATTGTCTGGGAAACCTTGCCCTGAAAGATGAGGAAGCCAGCTTTCAAACCTCTTTATTAAACGGAAACCGAAAGAAAGGAGATTGGCATTTCTGCTGCTTACTAGAACAACAATGTCTTTCATATGCTCAAATTCCTCTGGGTGAAGGAAAGCTGTGAACTCCTCACGAGTGACTTCGGAATCACCATCCAGGTCAGCTCTTTTGAATCTTCTTTCATCCCTGGGCATCATTTTTTTGAAATTGTGCTGCTCTGTTGCATCTTCAAACTCGGCTGGGTTTTCTAGAAAACCAGAATAAGAAGACAAGATGGAGACAAACAGGACTGGTGAGTATGTAACAAAGGCCTGAGTGATGCCTACAGATGACATGTAACTTGAATCTGACCTGAACCCTTCTAGAAGAAATCAGACCAAAGGTCTATCACATGTGCTTCCAAGAAGATGCCTCTGTGAAGCCCCAAAGCAGGTCTTGAGTGCAATACACGGCTCCTGCTGCCGCTCCCTAGCAACTAGTATCCAGAGCCACCCTCTCTTTGAATCTGGAGGTACTATAGTGATTGTGGCTAGTAGCCACCAATAGCCTTAATCTCCACAAATTTGTCTAACCCCTTTCAAAGCTAATAAAAACATAGGGAGAGAACACTTGCTATGTCATAATAACTCCAGAAATAATATCAAAACAAGTAAAGTAGTCTCTCTTTTTTCTAAGCAAAGTGAATTTGTGCCCCTGACATGCACAGCTAGTACTCAGATTACAGGTGAGGAACATCTGGCCCCCCAGGCCTGGTTATGTGCATCAGAAACCATTTTCCCACCTGGCTCTGCCAAATAAAAGTCCTGGCAGAACTGGTTCCACTCAGGAGTCCCTAACTGCAGGTGAATCCTGCCACAAGCAGGGCTTACTTTCAGCGCTATATATATATAATCTTTGCTTTAGGCATGGAAAGCAGTGCAAGATTCTCCTTTCACATCTGCAGCTGAAAGTGAAGAATCGGGAGCAAACTATGAATTTGCTTCTGATTCGTCCATTGAACTGTGATTTCCTGACATCCTAGGACAGGTGGGCAAACATGTTGGCTATCACTCTGGGATTCCCAAGTATGCCGGTTCAATTTTGTCTCTCAAATTTACTCACCGAGGTAATAGCCATACGTGGCTTGTTTGTATTCTTCCCAAGAAATTTTGTTGTCTTTGTTGAGGTCATAATCCTTCCAGACTTTTGCCACGTTTTCGAAGATGTAGCGTTTCTGCACTCGCTTAATCCAGTTTTTCAGTTCCTCTGTGGTGACGAAGCCATCTTTGTTATCATCAATTCGATTAACAATTTTCCTGCAGGAATGGAAAAAGTAAACTGGATTATTAGAAACTGAAAGATTTCTGCAGGGTTCTCTTGAACAACTATGTTTGCGAGAGACAGGGCTTCCAAATTGTACCTGTGATGACCCATTTCTGAATAAATGACATAGTGTGGTACTCAACTAAGTTGAATACTTAGGAGTAGACACATTGAAATTAATGGACCTTGTTGTTGTTGTTGTTTAGTCATGTCCGACTCTTCGTGACCCCATGGACCAGAGCACGCCAGGCACTCCTGTCTTCCACTGCCTCCCGCAGTTATGTTCATCATTTCAGTGGGTTTATTCTAAGCAACACTCAGAGTAACACTGGTTGCTAGACACAGATTAGAAGTTTTGAATTTAAAGACAGATCAGTAGGAGTCAGAAGAAGTTTCTCCACAGATTTTTATCTTCCAAGAACACCCTCCCAGGGCCTTTCAAGGTGGGCATTTGGAATATTTGTTCTCTACTATCTCTCAGAAAGTGTGTTGGGGAAGAGAAGGAGCTTCATGTAGCCAACAACTTATTCTGAGTCACAGTTGGATTGTCCTTGTCATTCTCTGTCAAAAACTCTTCTAATGGAATATTGTTGATCAAGCATGTGGAACTGCCTTTCCACACTTGCTGGAAAATGTGACATTTTCCCACTGTCAGTAGGAGAAAGAAAACCACAGAAACATTCATCATTAGAGAAGAATGTTCTGCTTAGAAATGCAATATGCATGCCAGCTCCCCTTCTCTGCTTACTGTAGCAAAATGACACTACTGTATTACAAATTGCAGTTAGCACAGTGTTTAAATCTTCTGCAGCCTACTGTTGCTCAGTGGCAGGCTACAAAGTAGGACTAAAATCCACCTGAAGACTTGGGAAACCATTGACAGTCAGCATAGACAATATTGAACTAGAACTAGATGGACCAAAGGTCTAAACTTTGACCCTAAATAAGACAACTTCCTATGTGTTGCTATGATTTCCCCCTCTTCATACATATCTCTCTTCTCTTCTCTTCTCTGTTCCAATGAGATAGAAAAGGGCTGGCAAGTCAGAGTTAGCATACAAAAGTTAAATTTTCCAAAAAGGCTTTGAATAGAAGGCAAACTTGTATGTGGACTGTCCCACTTCAGACTGTAGTTGGGGGTTCACATGATCAAAAACTTCCATGAGCTCTGATGGAAAAGGGAAGGGGTTGGTATCCCGTATTGATAATTTACTGTATTTTTCGCCCTATAGGACGCACTTTCCCCCCTCCAAAAATGAAGGGGAAATGTGTGTGCGTCCTATGGGGCGAATGTAGGCTTTCGCTGAAGCCTGGAGAGCGAGGGGGGTCGGTGCACACCGACCCCTCTTGCTCTCCAGGCTTCAGGAAGCTATCCGCTAGCTGTGGGAGATGCAGCTCTCCCATGGCTAGCGGAGAGCTTGCCTGCACCCAGAAGCTTGGGGCGCGCTGAGCTCAGCATGCCCCAAGCTTCGGGCTTCGCGCAGCGCTCCGCTAGCTGTGGGAGAGCCGCGCGGCGTCTCCCACCCCCCGGCGTCTCCCACCCCCTCCCCGCGCGACGAGGTGCGTCTCCCACCCCCTCCCCGTCGCTCCCTCCCCGCGCGACGAGGTGCGTCCTGTGGGCCGGTGCGTCCTATGGGGCGAAAAATATGGTACTTCTTATCATTGATGTGGACTCTGCAGAGGGCCTGAGACAAATGTGGGAGTCAGACTGGACCATTTTGACTGAATTGCTGGAAATCCTTAATGGTTAAAATTCCCATTTAAATTGGGATCATTAAGCACAAGGGAACAAACATTAAAAATTATGCAAACAATGTATATGACTCCTATGAGACTGTTTCAAATGAAGATATCCAACTTGAGGCTACGTTGGAGAGGATGTAAGGAACCATCATCGTTCCAGCTTATTTGGGGAACTTGTGAAAAAGGGCTGCAGTTTTAGACTGTAGCCTTTGTAGAAATTACTAAAGTGACTGGACAGCAACTATTGAAATTTCTGGAACTGGTCCAAAATATCAAAAGGGACTGTCATTTCAAACCTCTATTTGGTTATTGTCTTGCAGCTGCCCAGTTAGTTTTTGCTCAATATTGGAAGGACCTAAAGGGCACCACGTTACTATTTGTTTGTTTTATTTGTATACTGCCCTTCATCTGAAGATCACAGGGTGGGTCACAACATAAAAATACAGTGGTACCTCGGGTTACATACGCTTCAGGTTACAGACTCCGCTAACCCAGAAATAGTACCTCAGGTTAAGAACTTTGCTTCAGGATGAGAACAGAAATCGTGCTCCGGCGGCACGGCGGCAGCAGGAGGCCCCATTAGCTAAAGTGGTGCAGGTTTAGAACAGTTTCAGGTTAAGAACAGACCTCCGGAACGAATTAAGTACTTAACCCGAGGTACCACTGTAAATAATTGGTAGAAGACAGTTTGGAGAGTTTGGAAAAATTAACAAATAATCCACTTCTGGCTGGAGAAACAAACTATAAAGATTCTTTTGAGGCAGACTAGCACTGTTTTATTGTTTATGCAAGCAAAGATAAAATGCATCTCCCAGCAGCATACAAAACTTTTTGGCTGCTATGAACATTGTGAACTTGAATTTTGATACTTTCTGATGCTTACTTACAGATTGTTTGCTAGTTTGTTTGTTTTTATTTTACCTTAGACTCTCCTTGTCTCCTCTAGGAGATGAGGGCAGGATTGTTCTGTCCTATTAAAATTATGTTAATAAAAACTCTAAAACAAACTAACTTCCATGCACAAAATTAGATGCCAGGGAGGGACATTCTAGCTTAGTTTTCTCCCTGATATCTAGATGTATATTTGCAGGGATTTCTTTTTTTAATGGAAGAGCATTCAGTTATGTAAGTTCCCACTTGCAGTCTGAGGTAGTACAGTGGTACCTCGGGTTAAGTACTTAATTCGTTCCAGAGGTCTGTTCTTAACCTGAAACTGTTCTTAACCTGAGGTACCGCTTTAGCTAATGGGGCCTTCTGCTTCCACCACGCCGCCAGAGCACGATTTCTGTTCTCATCCTGAAGCAAAGTTCTTAACCTGAGGTACTATTTCTGGGTTAGAGGAGTCTGTAACCTGAAGCATCTGTAACCCGAGGTACCACTGTACAGTTAACATGGGACCACCATTTTAACTAAGCCGCAAAGATCAGATCAGATGTAGCAAGCAACAGCAAAAAGCTGGAGACACTGGTTTCAAATAAATGATAGTGGAATGAAAGATTGCTGGACTGTTTTGAAGAAATCTTAATTTCCAACGTGCAGTGCTTATGGATAGTCATGTTGTGAGAAACAAGCTACCAAAGCCAATACGACGATAAGTGCTTGCAACAATTTCCCACAGACTTTTTCAGAGGGACTGGAAGTTGAAGCTCTAATGACCAATCTATGCACTATAATGTTTACCATATGGGGCCAATAAAATTGCCTAAATACAAGATGGCATGAATAATGCAGGAGAAATTATACAGCATAATAAACTCTTCCTTCCATTGGCCTACTCTGTGTTCCGAGTTTGCAAACTGGTGCCGAACAAATTAAGGACATTTTTTTTCCTTTTAAGAAAGGCCTGAGTAGGGAACTGGATCTGCAACCCCAGCCTGACAGGTGGGTAGCACCACCAACCTCTCAATCACAATGGCATCAGTTGACCAGATTTTGCCCTGGTTGTTTGTACTGGGAACACCCTAATGGCTTCCCTGCCCCTGTTTTAAGGGATTTAGCAGTGAAGAATAAATAGTGTTTTATTGTGCCTATGCTTTTCACACCGATTTTTACCACTTTACTGCAGATATCATTCCCCCAAATGCAGCGTTAGGTCAGGAGGGAAATCTATTCCTCTTTCTACCCCTAAACCCAGAGTTGGGAAGGGGAAACAGAAGAAACCCCCACCCTACCCCCCAACAACTCAGAGGTGGACAGAAGCAGAGCCTCACTTTGCACCTGTGTGCCAACTGCATTCTGAGCTTGGAGCGCTCACTCATCATTAAGGGAAACCTACACTCCTCTACCTTCCATCCCAGCTCTGAGCTAGTGTGGTGTAATGGTTAGAGTGGTGGACTAGGCCTGCGAAGACCCTGGTTCAAATATCCACTTTGCTGCAAAACACGTTACAGTGGTACCTCGGGTTAAGTACTTAATTCGTTCTGGAGGTCTGTTCTTAACCTGAAACTGTTCTTAACCTGAAGCACCACTTTAGCTAATGGGGCCTCCTGCTGCCACCTTGCCGCCGGAGCCGGATTTCTGTACTTATCCTGAAGCAAAGTTCTTAACCTGAAGCACTATTTCTGGGTTAGCGGAGTGTGTAACCTGAAGCGTATGTAACCTAAAGCGTATGTAACCCGAGTTACCACTGTATATGATCTTGGGCCAGTCAATCCAGTCACTCAAAGGATTGATTTGCAGATAAACACGATGCAGGCTTGAGCTCCTTAGAGGAAAAAGCAGGAGTATAATAATAAAATAAATCAAAAGGATTGCAGGGGGGATTGTTCTAGTTGATATGGGTGTGACGCACACCCAAACTGATACTGGATACTGGAGCAAGTAAATGAACCTTAAAAAGGGGCAAATGTTTTCTGTAGTGATCTGAGCACTCTCAGACTCTGTTCACCCAAGTCCAATAGTGCCCAACTCATCTATAAACTCCAACTCATCAGTCTTCCTTTAAAACTTTTTGGCATTAGTATGACAACTTTCAAGCCAGTTACTAAACTTCAAGAGGGACCGAAAAGCTTCCCTACTGATTTCTAAAAGATAGTTTTGGGGGTTTTTTAATGAAAATTTGCCCATTCATTATCAGTACATTACAACTGAGTTGGGAATGGGGCACACCTGCTTGGATTAGGATTTCTTTTACCCTTGTCACCAGACCTTGTTTGTATCTGATTCTTTATAGTAATAACCCCACCCCACCCCACCCCCCACACACTCTGTCTGTAACTTTACACTCAGTGCATAGGATGAGGTGGGTTCTGGTCCACGAAAGCCTAATAACATTCTTAATCTTTTAAGATGCAATAACATTATTGGTCTCTTAAGATGACAAAGGACCCTTTGGCTTGCTTGCTTGTTTGTTTTTCTGCAACAAGTGCCATCGTTCCTGATCACCATTTTTCCCATAGCGGCTATGGCCAAGTGATCTCTAAAGAGCCGCCACCGGCTTTTACTCGTCTGCACAAAGTGGGAACGATCAGAATCCGAAAGCGCCTTTTCTTTCCCGCACAAGTGCACTTTCCCAGAATGAAACCATCTCTCTCTCCCCTCCCTTCCGCGCTTCCTCCATTCTAAGCAGCTTCAGGGGGGCGGGCTCCCCTCTGCCACGTTATCAGCAAATCCTGGGAGCTCTCCCGTCTCTGCCCAACCTAGCACCCTCTGTCGAACTCACAATACACTCCCTGGGGCTAAAAGTTACAACCTGACATAGTGAAAACTTTTTTTTTTCCCGTAGAGCGTGGTTTTGCTTTTGGTTTTAAACTCGAGAGGCGCGCCTTTTTAATTTTATTTTTCCACTTTGGGAAGATGAAGATGGGTGGGAGAGGAATAAAGCGAAGGAACTTTCACCGGGTCAAGTAACCTATGGGGGGACGGGGACTAGGAGGAGGTCGGTCTTACCCCAGCCTTTCTTTGCTCTCCTCTGGGGTGAGCTGGTCGAAAGTTTTGGCTTCTTCTTTGCCCAGGAAGGCCTCGTGGTCGTACTGGAAGCTCTGGTTGTCTTCGTGCTGCCGATCGCTGAGCTCGGGCTCCGGGTGAACTCCCCTCTCCTTCCTGAAAGTGGGGACGCCCAAGGACCCCCGGGTGCAAAGCGTCAGCAGCAGCCCCGCCGCGAGGTAGCGGAGAGGGGCTTCAGAGCCCATTGTGTGCACCGGGCAAAGGGCGATCTGTCGTGCAGGAGGTTGGGGGGGGGGGCGCGGCAACGTCGGGGCACTGCAAAGAACCGAAGCAGCAGAAACTTCAACTTTCTAGCAAGGCGGTGCAGGGTCAAGTCGACTCTTTGCGGGCTCCTCTCTCTGCAAAAGCCTGCCACGTGCGTAAGCGGAGTTCCCAGCCCAGCAGCACCAGCAAACGTGCCCCCTCGCCTTCTCTCTCTCTCTCCCTCCCCTCATGCACTTAAAAAAGATTCAACGTGGGATCGCACTCCTGCCCCCGATCCCTCCCCCAGCCCCCAATTGCACAAGGCCGGCTGGAAAAGTGTTGCTTTTAGGAACGCACAGGGGTGACCTAATTTGGGCCGGCCGATGGAATCCCCCCTTCCCAGCCAGTCAGGAGTGCGGTCGCAAACGATTGATCTCCCGTGCCCTTCCAAGATATTACGCCTCTTGCCATTGGACGGGAGCGTCTCTGTGGGCGGCGCCGAGAAGAGGCCGCTGGGCCGCCACGTTTGCAAGGCGGATCGGGTTTCTCCGGCGGGAGCCAGCAGAGAAAGAGAGCGGGAGGGGACGGGCTGCAACGTGGAAAAGGTCCCGGGGGAAGTTCCCGACTCCGACGTGGTGTGGGGTTTGCTGGTGGCTTTGCGCGAAATGGATATCCTAGTCCTATGTATGTTTGCATGGGAGGCAGTGAGTTCAAGAGGACTTGTTGCCCAGTAAACGTGTACAAGATCGGTAGTTCAGCAATATTTGGAGAGCCAGAGGCTCTCTAGAGAACCACTGACAGTGCTGGGTTAGAAAGACAGTTTGCCTGGCCTGGTATAAAGCCATGTTAAGCCCATGACCTCCCACTGCCTAATCCGCGTTGCTACATTCCTCTTCCCACTTGCTATGGAGTAAGACCCACGGAGCTCAATGGGACTTTCTTCTGAGTAGACTTGTATGGCATTTTACTGCTAATTAACAAAGTTAGGCAAAAAGATTGCTGTCCTTCAGTATCCATCCCCAACACATAAGCACTGGTTTGCCAATTGCAAACCGAATGCAAATTGCAATAACGCTTCCTTGTTCAGAAATTTGCCTGAGTTTACATGCACAGGAAGACTGGCTAGACTGAATTAAGCAATGACAGAAGGGTTTTCATAGAGGCTTATGCAGCAATGAAGTCTCTGTATTGTCTTGTAGATAGTTCCCTTTTGTTCTTTAAAACACAGTAAATCACTGTTTTCCAGAGCACAGGCAAATTCTAGGCTCTGAAGAAAGGAAATATACAGTGTGTATTAGTATATGGAAGGGTTATTTTCATAGGAGGTTAGAGTTGGGAGTTACCTTAGAAGTCTTGTACTCCAGGCCCCCCTCCCCAAGTTGGTGTCTTGCAACTATAAAATTCGTGGCAGATGGCTATCTTCTTAAATACTGTACTTCCAAGCCAAGGAGAGCCAGCCACTTCCTCAGGGAGTGTTTCACTGCTGGGCAGCTCTCCCCATTCTTCCTGTCATTTCTCCTAAGGTTTAGGAGTTAGGAAGCTTCTCCTAATATACTTCATTGTGGAATGTTCCCTTTGTTCACACTGAAAACTAAAAAAAAGATCTGCAGCAGTTAAGGATGGTTTAAATGTGCTTCTCTGTTGCATGCGAACCAGATGCAGAAAGTTCATGTAGGCCAACCCTCTTTCAATGCAAAAAAATTACAGTATCCTGGTAGATGGGACTTCCAACAGCCACAGCTTAAATTGGGGGTGGGTGGGGGGAACCTTTGGCCCTTCAGGTGTTGCTGAACTGCAGCTCCCATCATCCCTGGCATTGGCCATGCTTGTCAGGGCTGATGGGAGTTGGAGTTCAGCAGCATCAGGAAGGCCAAATATTTATCACACCCGGCTTAAAACATCTGAAACAGCCTGTTCCACTGTCACATAGTTTGTATCATCTGGAATGTCTTCCTTATGTTTGGTCTCAGTCACTGGATATTCAAGTCCTACCCTCTGGAGTGACAGAAAACAAGTTTGCTCCATCATCTATGTGACAATGGTTCACATATTTGAAGGCGGTTGTCACATTGCCTCTTCATTGTCCTCTCCAGCATTCCCAGGTGGAATTTTAATTCCACTTCCACCTAATTGTAGAAGAGCAATGTTTCGGCAGGGCAATCTAGCACTGAAGCAACCATAGTAATTGGTGCTTTTTCAAATACTTTAATGAATATGCTTACGCACAATGTTGGCTGCGAGATATTCATAGCAGTTAAATTGTAAATATTGTTCACCCATGTTCAGTGAAAAAAATCATTTTCCTAATCTACAGTTCTGCTAAATGACTCATCTGAGTTGCATGCACACGCAAGTGTTGCGTAAAACATTTCAAAAAATTGGTCTGCAACATAGGCTGCAATTTTGGTGGTGATAGGCTGAAGCAGCCGTCAGAAAATGGAGACGTATATAAACTTTTAATGGGAAACTGGTGTATTTAAGAGTTTATGGGGCGGAAAACAGTGCCGATAAGAGAGTATTGCTTACTTTTTGCAACTTTTCTCCTTCTGTTTCTAACTATATTTATTTCCCATCCTTTTAATATCCCCACTTATTTGCTTCTTCTTTCCTGATGGGTTTAGTGAAATCAAGGCATTTTATGGTTGACACTGAACAATGTTTTGTGTTTTCTGTACCCAGAACTGTTTTCTTACAGGATGGAGATCAGGAAATTATAACCAAGAGTTCAAAAATCTGCTTACAAAAATGTGCAGGTGGAGCAGATTCGTAAGATTGCAGAAGCAGATGCATGCAACCACCAGAAACCTAAAACAGAATATTACTCTGCCTAATAGTGGGGCTTGCTTTACCGAGTAACATATTTGCATAACTGCAGAATAGATCTTCTGATCACATAGGTCGCAATCAATGATGGAAGAAGCAGCCTGCTTTCTATTACAATACCTCTAACTGATCTACTTCCATGGTATCAGGAACCACATTCTTCTCAGTCTCCTTCTCCCATTTCCCTAATTAAGAACACTGGTTAGAAAGGAAGTGACGCAGGTAGTGCTGGCTGGTCCATTAAAGCAAATGGAGCACTGTCCCAGCCACCTCATTCTTCCCTCAGCCAGCCCCCGCCAGTGGTGAAGCTACCTGCTCCATCACCGGGGGTGGCGTACATCCATGCCCCAGGGGGCGTGGCGCGCATCGGGGGGTTGTGCGGCAAGCAGCGGGCGTCCCGGGGAGGCGCGCTGAGCGCCCTGGGGGACAGGGGTGGCTGCGATGGCACCCCCCAGATGGCACCTGGGGCGGACCGCCCCCCACCTTCGTCCACCAGTGGCCCCTGCCTACCTCCTTTCTCACTTGCAACTGATCCAGGGAGCAGCACACCCTGTCCCCTTCCTCCTCCTCATTCTCAGTGTTGCCCTGTAGAACGCAGCATGGGAGGAGGATGGAGGCAAAAGTAGAATTAGCTGGCTCTGTCCTTGGCTCTGGCTCCACCTACTGTTGGGCTCCCAGCCTTCCGCCTCATTCTCTGTGTTGCCCTGTAGAACGCAGCATGGGAGGAGGATGGGGGCAAAAGTAGAATTAGCTGGCTCTGTCCTGTTGGGCTCCCAGCCTTCCGCCCCACCAGTCTCAATGGGCACCAGTCTCTACTGAGAAAGGCGTGAGCCATGAGCAAGCACATGTTGTGTGTTCTCTTTAACAAAAGCTGAACATTCACAATTCTGTTCGATTTTGAGGCTGGAAGGAACATTTCAACCCTTCCAGCCAGACAGCAGGAATTGACAATGGGAGGTCACTATTGCTGCACTTTCACATGCTGCCAGGAGTTGCCTGCCTTTCCTTAGTCCACAGATTCTACCATAACAGTTAAGAGTGGCAGTCCCAAAGGAACTGCTCAGAAGCAACTTTGGGCCCAGAGCCAGCAGCAGCATCTCTGCCATCGCTGCTTCACCAACTCCATCTCTCAAGAGCACAGCCAGAGGCAGGTTGCTGCTGCTGCTTCCCTGTCAGAATCCAAGCTCCCCAAAATACTGCATGTTAATAGCAGAAAGATGCATTGGGGGGTATAGCAAGATGTATGAAAATTGGCTTGCAAAGCTTGGTACATTTGGACCTGGAAATGTCACGGGAACCTGAGAGCCAGGGCGCTGTAGTGGTTAGCTTTACTGGAACTTCCTCCCAACTGAAATAGTGTAATCCTTCATGCAGGCTGTATTTAGGTGACAGGTGAAAGTCTATTTATTTGTCCAAGCTACTGAAAGCTACTGTTGTTGATGCTGGTTGTAGCTGAGGCATAATGTTGCAGTTGTGATTTATTATATGCACAACATACATTTACATACTGTTTATAATGTATGTTGTGTTGTGTTGTAAGCCACCCTTTGCTCTGATCTGGAGGAATGGAGAGTATAAAAACTCATAAAAAATAAATAAACCATTAAGAGTGCATGACAATGGTGCAGTCACTATCTAACTTCCCTCACAGAGTTCTTGTGAGAATAAAGTGAGAAGTGGGGGAAGAAAGAATGTACAGTGTCTTCAGCTCCTTAGAGTAAAGATGGGATATAATTGAATTGAATAATTAGTGAATTTTCATGAAAATCTGTATTTGGTTCTCAGATGGAATCCTTGGAGAAATTATGGGATAGAAATAATGGCAACAGTGATGATGATAATTAATAGAGCTTCTATCCCACCCTTTGCCTAGGGTGCCAAAACAGCAAAACAAACATAAAACAGTGGCTTTCAACTAGTGTGCCGTGGCACCCTGGGGTGCCTTGAATGATAGGGTTGCCGCAGGCAGCACTGGCCTCTGTCCCTCTCCCCCTCCCCATCTCCTCTGATGCCCTCTTGCATCTCTGCCTCCCAAAGGCTTGCACAGCTGTTTGTTGCAGCGGCCCTGGCTATTAGATCCCCAGGCAAATGGTGCCTCTGGGGCTGGCCAGGGGATGCTTCCCAGGCTCCTGTGGGGCAGTGTGAGGAGGCACCTCTCTTTGGGGCAGGGGGGACAGCTCAGAGACCAGGGGTGGCAGATGCGGCTGCCCAGAGGAGAGGGGAAAGGAGAGGAGGCTGAGGGAATACTCCACAAGGGAGGGTGTTTGGGAAAGGGTGAGAGGCTGCCCAGCTCTGCAGGCAAGGGGTGACATGACTGGGCTCCTGAGCCCCACAGAGGTTTTGCAGAAAGAATGTAGTTTATATACTTCGTCTATACTACGAAGCGGCATGTTTAACATGGGTGAAAGACTGGATTTAAAAAAAAGAAGAACCAGAATGTTTCTAAATTCTACTCAAATGTTGATGTTCTGAGGGACATACACACATCTCACCACCCAGAAGGCCCTATCACATATCAGTACCAATCAGGAAGCATCCAGTGGCAGCAGCACCAACATGGCCTCCCCTGCTGATCACAAAGTCAAAATGGTTGATATTGGGAGAAGTCCTCTTTTAAGCACTTTGGTCTCAATCTGTTTAGAGCTTTGTATCCCAGGGTGTGCAAAGGTCCATCATGTCCCTTTGCTGACATCTTTTTGCCGCCTCATAGAGACTTGCCTTTCTCCCTCAGGCCTTTGATGGAGTAAGCAGAATCTGTTGTTTTGTTAATGTGCTGCCAAAGCCTCCTATGACTGTTTTGGGAGTGAGGGCTGTGTTCTGAATGTTGCATGGAAATGTTATTGTTTTCTATGAAAATTTCTCCATGGTTTTAAATGTAAGTTTTAAATGTAAGTCACTTGGAGATCTTTTAAGTGTAATAAGTGTAATAAATAATAATAGTATTAGCACCAGTGGGTTCGGTAGCTCACCAGTGCAGCATTTTATAGCAAAATACAGGCCTGGGCCAGAATGCAAGTTAGGAGCTCAGGTTTCAGAACCAAGGCTGAAGCTTCTGGAAGGATAAGGACCTGATGGCATATATGGGTGTGTAGTTCATTTAGTTTCCACATTACATTGATTGAAACGGAACTGAAGGCAAGTCTTTGTACTTGGTGCTATGTGAGGTTGCCTAGTCTCTACACGACTTTTTGTGTCATTTTCATTGACAAGACGAACAGGGAGGAGCTTGCCAGCCCATCACTAACCTCCCAAAAGTTTAATTGCATGCAACATTTAGCAAAAGAGACATACTTTACCAGAGATCTTTAAAATTACCTCCAGTTGAAGCGTGTCAAAAAGCTGCTAAGTTTGATAAATAATGATGGATGTAAATGAGTTTTGCTACTTTGCCTCCTTCTTGCCGTTTCTGCCTGGGTGGTTGCTTCCCTCCGCTAGTTTATTTTATGCCATAATGTTCAAGGAAACGTTGCATTTATCACAGACAGCAGACACCTGCAGAGAGAAATGGTTCTGTCATTAATAATAATTGTAAAACCAATCATATGACAAAATCTTTTCCTTGGTCTCAGCCTTTCCCTCATGAAAGCAGACATTAAACCCTCTCCAGGCCCCTCCAACCTACTCAAATGCTCAGACCAAGGGTGAAATTCACAGCACCCAACAAGGAAGGGGGCTTTCAAGACGGGGAGTCAGAAAACGCGGGAGGGAATTGTCTTTGGGACCCATCGAGACCTTGGCTGCACTCAGCTATTTGTGCTTGCAAACTAGAAAACTGAAGAAAGAAGCATAAACCTCTGGTTTTGCTTTAAATTTGATCTGCTGATGACCTGGGCTCCAATCGTAACTCCACCATTGATTGGGCAAGTCATTTTCTGTCAGCCTCCATTCCCCATTGCAAAACTAGAAATAATAATGACCTATCTCACAGAGTTCTTGCAGGGGCTTTTTTGTCTCCCAATTGTTATTCTAACTAAGGCTCAATTGTCTGCTTCAGTATAATAATTCCTGCACAGATTCTCGGCCTAGCAACCCTGGATTGGTAGTTTAGGACTGGAAGCCAAGAATACACTAAAGTGTAAATTCCGCACTTGAATTCATTGACTCCCTTATTTTGGGTTTCTACATTTTATTTGAGTAGACATTGCAAACAAATAATAAACAAGGGGGCGGGGAAGCCCTCTAAAAACACAGCCATAATGTCTATTTTAATGGAGAGACAGTGCTTCTCCTAAGAGACAAGTGCAATTGAAGTAGGCAGCTCAACTGAATTGTGTCTAATGCCACATTCAGAATCTTTGTCCTTCAACTTTCTAAAATTCTAGCTTGACTGTTAGAGATGCAAAACTTTAATTAGACAAAAAAAAGGGCATGCTCATGAGATGAGGCAAATCATCAAAAGGGCTTCCGACAGCAGCATATGAAAAGCCAGAGATTTGTTTCAAGAATGTTCATACAATGCCTTGTACATTTAACTCTTGTTAGCACACATTCAAGTTTGCTAAGTTTTGTATAAGATTGGCGTTTAATTCAGTTAAGCAGATGGTGACGGAAGTCACTGTATTAAATGCCTCCATTTCTGTATCTGCGTACGCACACACAACCTGATAGTTGAATCTGTAAATTATCAGTCAGCAATTTCTAGTTATTGTTGTGTTGTATCAGCCAACCAGACTTGATTAAATCCCACGTAGAGTTAACCAAGACCACAAAAGCTAAACTTAAAACATATTAGCAAACAACAGAGCTGTGAAGTGAGACGAAGATTATGATGATATACTGAGTAATTGGATACCTATAGTACACTTTTGTAAATGTCAGTGAACTAGACCGTCTAATGCCTTTCCACTGAGGTAGTGTTAGTGGTCAGATTAAGCACAGGTTTTCTGAAAATATAAGTGCCAAATTACTTTTTAGTTTGCAAAATGGAATTGTATATGAAATAAACATTACACTGAGGCTGATTTGTGACAGAAAACTCTTTATGTCAAACACAGTTAGCTTAGCAGTGTTGATGGGCCTTCTTTAAGGTCCTAAGATTTCATGCGCCAACCATAAATAATTATTTAACAACTAATAGGGCAAGGCCAGGAATATAATAGCTTTTATGTTGAAATTAACATCAAGTGATCTGTAGACATCTGCTCGGCAAGCCAAATGTAGTCTTCATGTTGCATGTTTTGCCTCACTGCCTCAAAATAACAAGCAGCCTTTCTATTTGGAGGGGCAGTTTTCCTTGTTAAAAATAAAGTGGGGGTCGGGGGAGGAAGCCTACTGAAAGAAAATTGCTTACACTTTAAGGATTGAGAGTGTGGCGAGCATTAAACAGCCCTGCAAATTTAAATAATGTGAAATGTAAAAGGTTCAGCTTTGCAGATGCTTTTCTTTCCTGATGTATGTACAGAGCTATTTCAAGAACAATAAGGAGATTTTGCTTGTCATTTTTCTCGCGCAGGTGAGGATGTTCAACAATGCAGTCAAAGGGTAGGACAGTGTAAATCTACCTCAGTGAATTTAGGTCTCCCCTCCCTCAAGAAGGTCAAAGATGTTGGTAAGTAAGAGAAAAGCCTTGAATCCGAAATATGAAATGGTTATCTTTTTTCAGAGGACCCGTTCCCCCTTTCCTTAAACGGGAAAGTCCTTAATATTTGTGAGCAGTAAGACATGTTTCATTTTATTTAAAAGTGGCTACCTTTGAGGGGGTGGGGGAGCAGTTTTGATTGGGGTAGTGGCACTGGGGAAAGGATTGTTTCACCTTTTCCCTTTGTGCCATTTCTCTGATCTAACTTATCTCTGTAGGTGTCCACAGCAATAATAATAATAAATAAATAAAATCAGGCACAGAAGCTGATAGCAGCCTCAGGAGGAGGGATTTAGATCAGAGAAGCAGTTCTGTGGAGAATAGTTAAACACCCCCCCTTTCGTTGTTGTTACTTTATTAAAATGGAGCACTGCCCTAGCCACTTCAGTCTGCCTTCAGCCAGCCCCCACCTGCCTCCTTTCTCACTTGCAACTGGTCCAGGGAGCGGCACAGCCTCTCCTCTTCCTCCTCCTCAGTCTCAGTGTTGCACCCTGCCTTCCATTTTAATTCTCCTTCCAATTTCATTTCATGTAGTCCTGCATTTTGGAGTTGAAGGTTTGAAAGGTATATTATCAGAAGCATCCATCACCCACCACTTAGGAACTTTCTGCCACGTTAAAAACAACAACATACCTGCTTTTGTCTCACAGTGCTCATCCACACCTCCATTTGCCCTGCCACTTTACCCCCAGGGAAACCTGCAGTTTACCGCTGAAATTGGACCAAACAGCAATCAGGTTTTCTGTGGGTGCCCATTTGCTCTGATTCAGCAGTAAATAGCACATTTTCCGGGGGGGAGCTGTGGGGCAAATGCAAAACTACTCAAACCCATGCCTAGAAAGCACAGGACAAGGCGGCAGTGGCAGGTATGGCAGCAGTGGCAGTGGCAGGGCAGCACTTCCCATTTCAACTTGAGCGATGAAATAGGACACACCGCCCCTGCTGGTGCACAAACTGATCTAAACTCCACCCTACTTTGCAGCGCCATCAAGAATATGTGATATATTTTAAAGTCTGCGAGCTGTGCATATTCCATCAGCTTAAGTTGCCATTCTTCTTTAGTTGGAACTTAACATATAGAAGAAGAAGATACGTTTAAAAAAGATTGGAAAGTGTTTATTGACTATATGGGTGGAAATTATGTACATTTGAAAACGTTGGCAGCATTAAGATAAATTCCACAGTGTAAATAAGTTTTGATGGATGTAATAATGGAATACTGAATGGTTTAGTTCATGTAAAATATGCAGGGATTTATTTTATATAAAATGAAACATGGAACGAGAAGAATGGAAGTCATTGATATTTTAAGGTTGTTTAAAAGAATATTCTAAAATGTAAAATAGAAAAACTTAATAATGAGAGAGAGAGAGAGAGAATATGTTATATATATATATATATATATATATATATATATATATATATATATGCCAATTTTCCCCATTTCTAGTTTTCTAAACTGGGCAGAGGGGGAAGCGGGTGGCGCTGTGGGTAAAAGCCTCAGCGCCTAGGGCTTGCCAATCCAAAGGTCGGGGGTTCGAATCCCCGCGGTGGGGTGCGCTTCCGTTGCTCGGTCCCAGCGCCTGCCAACCTAGCAGTTCGAAAGCACCTCCGGGTGCAAGTAGATAAATAGGGACCGCTTACTGGTGGGAAGGTAAACGGCGTTTCCATGTGCTGCGCTGGCTCGCCAGATGCAGCTTTGTCACGCTGGCCACGTGACCCGGAAGTGTCTCCGGACAGCACTGGCCCCCAGCCTATAGAGTGAGATGGGCGCACAACCCTAGAGTCTGTCAAGACTGGCCCGTACGGGCAGGGGTACCTTTACCTTTACCTTTAAACTGGGCAGGGGTTTAAGACTCAATGTCAGCATGCAGTTCATGCTTGTCATGATTGTATTACAGTCATACCTCGAGTTGCGTTTGCTTCCCATTGCATTTTTTCAGGTTACGAACGTGGCAAACCCGGAAGTGTTTACTTCCAGGTTTGCCACTTCGCGCATGCACAGAAGTGTTCTGTTGTGTCACGCGCACGCGCAGAAGTGACACTCCACTTATGGACTTTTCGACGTGTGAACGGCACCCCAGAACGGATCGCATCCGTAAGTAGAGGTACCACTGTATCTTATTTTTACTCTGAGGAAAATAGAAAAAAAAATGCAACCATACAGCTGGAGAAACCAAAACTACCAGCTAGTAGCCTACCTACTGCCCCAAGACAAGGGCACCCATTCCCAGCTCCCAGCCTAGAGATCAGTGCAAAGATTCCAGACTGCATATGCATATTTTTTTGTTGGCGTCCATCTGTCTCAAGAGACAATGGAGTAAGCCTCCAGGGGTGAAGTCAAAGTGCTGCATTGGCAGTACCAAAGTGATCTCCTTGGGATGCAAGCCTGGACAGTGTGTTTGGAGGTCCTGGGCTGCCCACACATGAAGATCCTCCTCTCGGCCTCGCTGATGTGGTCCAAAGGAAAGCAGAGGAAAACATTTAACACTAGCTTGGCTGCAGGAGTTGCTGGAAGGAGGTGTAGAAGGCACCGTCCAACCATCTTAGGGACTCCACTCCAGATTTGTTTACTCCTTAGCCTTTCTTCTCCTGAAGATGTCCCACAAGACAGCGGGTAGTATGTTGCAAAGTATGTGCACATACTTTGTTAAATGTGCAAAACTAAAACAGGGCCCTACCACAGATAATACTGGTGATCATAAATTCATGGCAGAAGTCAGAGCGAGCAAATCACGGGAAGGGAAAATATGTATAAGCAACATGACAGAGAAGAGATTGAAAGAGAGAGACATGTACTGTTTCAATGTCCAAAAAATGAGGAAGTGCAAGAAAAAAACATTAGATCATAAGAGATTTATCATCAAAAGCAGCAAGACAAAATCATACTTGACACTGGAGAGCCCTGACAGGCATCAGAAAAAGTGCTACTGGAAAATCCACCAATGGGCCAGGATTGGAGTTTTTAAAAAATGACAAGAGACAAAGTGGGATGGGATGGGATGGGATGGATGGAGGCTGGAGGAGTAATAACAGTATGGGGACATTTCCAGACAGAGTGAATAATATACAAGAAAAATGAAACACTCCTTTGGATCTGTACCTTTCCTTTTACTTTTGTAATCCTTACTTCATAAAGTAAAGTAATCACTGGCTGAGACTCAAGACTCATCTCATTCAGCATTTCTGTTTTCAACAGAGACAGGGCAGATGCTCTGGAGCGGCCTTCACCAACCTAGTGTCCTCAAGATGTTTTGGACTACAGTCCCCATCAGACACAGCCAGCAGGGCCTTCTGTAAGTCACAGGTTGGCAAAGGCTGGAGTCTCACAAACAGGGCAACATGCAGATAGCTTACCGCTGATTATCCTTCCTTCTGTTTTCCTTGAACTTGCGTAATGGACTTTCTCCCCTTTCTCCCTCCTTAGGACATCTCTTCCCTCCTTGCTGTTCTGCCCTCCAACAACTGCACTGCCTTCTACTTTCTACCTTTCAGAAATCATGTTTTTATCCTCTTTCATCAGCTTGTGAACAGACTGACCTTGGATTGGTGTGGGTTTGTATTTGTCATGATTGGATAACCCCCCCCCCCAAAAAAAACCCCCTGATTTCTTAGATTTAATTTTATGTGCCATGTCCCGAGCTTAGGAACCATGATCTGTTTTTGCTGAAAGCGCACCTTGCAGTGTTTAACACAAAGTTCTTCACGCTGCTGCAAAGGCGCAAGCCAGACCTGTGAGAAGAAGGCAAAGAGCAACCCATGAAGATCCTTCAGAACCAAACACCATGCTAAGTACCGATAGGAAGGTACGCTCATTGGAGAGATGGATTGAGAAGCAAGGACTGTGTGCACTGGGAATCTTTAAAAAGTAGCAGCAGTGATGAAGGCCATAGGAAGACAGCTGGAAAGTATGAAGGAATGGAGAATTTGAAGAAGGAGGGAGAACAAACAGCAGTCATTGGTATCAAAGGACTGTGTGGGAGGAGGAGTTGGTAGCAGCCAAGATGGTTATATACCGCATCCAGGAACTGCATCTCTGAATACCAGTCACTGAGGAACAGCAGTGGCTGTAGGTTAAACCACAAAGCCTAGGGCTTGCCGATCAGAAGGCCAGCAGTTCAAATCCCCATGACGGGGTGAGCTCCTGTTGCTCGGTCCCTGCTCCTGCCAACCTAGCAGTTCAAAAGCACAAAGTGCAAGTAGATAAATAGGTACCGCTCTGGCGGGAAGGTAAACGGCATTTCCATGCACTGCTCTGGTTTGCCAGAAGAGGCTTAGTCATGCTGGCCACATGACCTGGAAGCTGTACGCTGGCTCCCTCGGCCAGTAAAGCAAGATGAGCACCGCAACCCCAGAGTTGTCTGCAACTGGACCTAACGGTCAGGGGTCCCTTTACCTTTACCTTTAGCATGGCTGCGTCTTCTTAAGTAAGAATATATCTATGTGATTTCTTGGGCTCATAATACTCTAGCACAGTGGTGGCCGAACTTGGCCCTCCAGCTGTTTTGGGACTACAGTTCCCATAATCCCTGGCCACTAGTCCTGTTAGATAGGGATGAAGGGGGTTGTAGTCACCACTGCTCTAGCATGTAGGCTACCAACCACACTGCATATTGAAACCAAATTGCAGTGGTTGTTTTTTTTTTAATGAAATATTCTCATTTTTCTGTTTTTCCCCAGAAAAAGGGAAGACGCAATAATAAGCAGAAGCACTGGATCACTCTGCCTCATTTCCGTATTTGAGATTGCCAATCCTTTCAGGTCTTTTTGACTGACATTCTCCTAAATCCATATAAAAGTAACTAAAGAGATGCCAAACACCTAAATATCAGGCTAAAGCAATAAGGCACAGTTGGGTCTTCTTTGAAAATCTGAAGCGCAATTCTATGTAGAACTACACAGCTGTAATATGGCTTACTTCTAGATAAGTGTGCATAGGGTTGTAGCCTAAACCACTCTTATTTAAATATATGCTATACTCTGACCTTTAAGAGATTTTTGCCTTAATTTTAGCATTTTGGACCTGTGTCCTCTTTTTAAAAAGAAATTTTTACCTGGAGGCTAAAATTACTATACATAAATACAAATTGCAAAGGCCAGTTATTCTCAACTATTGACAACTGCTGCAGCTCCACCTGCTGGAGAAAATGTAAAAGAACAGCTTCTACTGTTCGTTTTGGATGTTTTAGGGAGCAAAAGATACTATCAAGCAATCACTTTTTATGAAGTTATTCCATCAAGATTTTTCAGTCTCTCCCTTCTGCATCAACATGGTAAGTCCCTTGACTATATTTAATATAAAAAAATAATTATTTGGAGGAAACATATCTGATATATATATACACACTGCTATAACATCTTCAAGTGTGTAATTAACAAGCTATATTTGCAATTGTGTCAATTCACTTGAATGCACTGTACAAATCTGAACAAATTAAAACAACTTTTGTGTCTGGAAAGAGCGCTTCTAGCTATGTGTTCCTCAAGGGCCCAACTCGGCACTTTATGCAAATGTGTGGAACCAAACACCACCCCCTGTACAAAACCCCCAAACAGTTTCCTCAACTGCATTATAACTCTAGTTACCCTAGTTACATCCAGCTTGTGTCCTCAGAAAGCAGTGTAGAATCCCATTTACATCAAAGGGAGCATCCATCCTTTTCAATGGGTTCAGATGAGTGCTACAGATCTGTACCCACATTAGCTACACACCTGGAATCCATGTGTACATCTGTACTATTAACAGAACATATAAATGCCTCTTTCTGTGTACAGATCTCCCTGTTGCATCAGGTTAATCTGCAATAAGAAAAAAAAAAATCAAAAATGTCTGTGTGCATGATCTTTCACTGCATGGTTAGCTAGGAAGCTGAGACATTAGTTTAAAAGCCAGCTGAGCCCAGAACATGCTGGTGACCTCAATGCCTAATACATAAAAGAGCAAAAATATTTATTAACTTTGTAGGGGTTTCTGATGACAATAGCAATGAATAAAGATTATGAAGTAATTTCAGTATATGCAGTTCAAGCTACATGCTATTCAAGAAAACTTGTATTGATCCGAAACCAATAACAGGAACAAAAGCCCACTGATTACAACTTCATTCCATAAATGTGTTATTAAGTCAGATCAGGATTTTGCTGCCAGATGCTTTAAATCAGGCCTGATTAGAGCATAATGCATACCCTTACACTAGATTTGGGGCCGGACGGACTACAGAGCAGCAGCAGACTTTAGCATGATTATTGTCTCTGCTGGGAACAAGACAGAGCTGATATTTGTAAGGGCCAGTAAGTAACGCAGGAGGAAAATCGTTGGGCAGCTCTGTATCATCTGCCAAGCAGAAGTACCAAGTTGGCTGTGGCAATGCAGGCATTTGTTTAAAGCTCAGGCTACCACAGCATTAAATACAAGCACTTGCAATGTTAACAGGTTTGTACATCATAAAATAACATTATGTATAGGGGTTAATTGGAACACCTTTTGGTTGGGTCAAAGATTCCAGCACTGCAAGGAATTGGCCAAGGTGACCCTTGTGGTCCTTTCCAACTCTACAATTCTGTGATTCTGCAATGGTAACATACACACCAGCTGTCAGCTGCATATGGTGCAGTTTCCTGAAATGTGTGGATCCTTTCCATGTGTGGATCCTTATGCAGCAAAAATATTGCCACCTGTGCACAAGAGGGAGGTATCAGAACTTTTTTTGCAGAATGATAAACATGGTTAGGAAAAAAGCCAGGGGGGTCCCAAGATTAGCCTAAGTAGGACAGAGTAATGGCACACAGCCAGCCGCACACAATGACAGGGGACAGAGGCCAGGCACCTGCAACAAAAAATTGTTGGGTTGGGAAAGATTGGTTACTTCTTGAGAACACTGATGTCCTAGATCTTGAAGGGTTCAACAATGCTTTTGGGTGGCATGCATATTTGTGGTACGACAAGGCAAAGGTTCATAAAGGGTTTAAAAACCATATTGTCAGAAAAGCAATATTTATTGTCTGGACAAAGTACAAAGACTTATTGGAAAATAAAACTCCGAGATGGTTATCACCAATGGAGGCAAAGGCCCGGAAAAGACTCAATATGGAGGCCAGCTGGCCGAAATATTGGGAAATAATAGAAAAAATTGGAGAAAATTGGAGGTTGCAGAGCTTGGAGAGATTAAAGAGTAAGGTGCGAGATTGGTTACATTACGCTCAAATTAAAGAGGTTTTCAATTTGGATAAAAAGATAGGATTCCAGGTGGAAAAATCGAAATTAGAAACAGAACTGTTAGAACCAAAGACTAAGGTACTCTCGAGAATGTATAACTTGCTGCTTAAATGGAATACTCAGGATGAGATGGTTAAATCAGCCATGATAAAATGGGCTTAGGATATTGGGCATAACATCATGTTCGAGGACTGGGAAAGGTTGTGGACCACCGGAATAAAATTCACGGCATGTAATGCCTTGAAGGAGAATATTATGAAAATGATATATAGGTGGTACATGACCCCAGTCAAGCTAGCAAAAATATATTACCTGTCTGATAATAAATGTTGGAAGTGTAAGGAAGCTGAAGGAACATTTTTTCATCTCTGGTGGACTTGTCCAAAAGTGAAGGCCTTTTGGGAAATGATCTATAATGAGTTAAAAAAGGTATTTAAATATACCTTTACGAAGAAACCGGAGGCCTTCCTCTTGGGCATTGTCGGCCAGAAAGTGTTGAAAAAAGACAGAACCTTCTTTATGTATGCGACTACAGCAGCAAAGATTCTTATTGCGAAGTATTGGAAGACACAAGATTTACCCACGCTGGAAGAATGGCAGATGCAATTGATGGACTACATGGAATTGGCGGAAATGACTGGCAGAATTCGAGACTTGGGAGAAGAAACAATTGAAGAGGACTGGAAAAAGTTTAAAGACTACTTACAAAAACAGTTTAAGTTGTATGAATCTTAAGAAATTGCGTGATTTAGGAAAACTTGGTTCCAGCAAATTTATGGTGAACTTAGGTTATAATTAATAGAAAATAACTATTTTAAGCTAAGAAACTTAACATTTGAGAAGTACAAATTAAGATATGACACAAGGTAATAATTTGCTAAACTTTTATTGTCAAGAATGCAAGGTAGGGGAGATGTGAGGAAGTCTCATAAGTCATAAAAAATTTATGGAAAGTTTTTGTTTGTTTTTTCCTTTTTTATAAATTTTTCCTTTCATATGTACATTGTTATCGTAGCTGTGTGATTTATATGTGTTCTAATTTTGAAAATTTAATAAAATATTTAAAAACAAAACAAAACAAAAAAACAAAAAATTGTTGGGTTGGCAGGTGATGGTGGCCACGCACGGCGGCAGGAAGTGGAGGATGGGCCCCCACAGCAAAAAGGTTATGGGTGCCCAGGGTCCCCTAGAGTTGGCACCTTTGTTGGCAGGTATGATGTCCTTGTGGAGTGCTGAACAAAATCCTGAAAATTTATTCCCATTCAGATTTAAAATGTAATAGGCGACAGAAGACATGGTGGGTCTCCCATCGACAATAATGTTTTCCAAAAAAACAAATCCAAAAGCGAATAAACTAATTCTGAATTAACTAAACACCAATTACAGTGGTATCTCAGGTTAAGAACTTAATTCGTTCCGGAGGTCCGTTCTTAACCTGAAACTGTTCTTAACCTGAGGTACCACTTTAGCTAATGGGGCCTCCTGCCAGTGGCGTAGCGTGGGGGGTGCAGGGGGGGCCGGCCGCACCGGGCGCAACATCTGGGGTTAGGGCAAATCCACAGGTTAGGGGGCGCAAATCCACGAATTAGGGGGCGCAAATTACTTGCCTTGACCCGGGTGCTGACAACCCACGCTACGCCACTGCCTCCCGCTGCTGCCGCTCGATTTCTGTTCTCATCCTGAAGCAAAGTTCTTAACCCGAGGTACTATTTCTGGGTCAGCAGAGTTTGTAACTTGAAGCGTCTGTAACCCGAGGTACCACTTTCCAGCTTTATGAAAGAGACTATAAAAATAAACAGGGAGGGGAGAGCCCACCCTGGGGGACATTCATAGCCTAGCTTAACAAAATAAAAGAAAAAGGGAAACAGAATAATCCAGGATTTCTAATATACCATACAATCAATAATCCAAGAAGCACAGGGTATAGCAACATATGGTATAGAAACAAAATTATGTGTATGTAATTTGATACATAATAGAAAATTAATTTATCCTGAAGATTATAGCATCAAGAGGTCCCAGTAAGCCCGGTATTTCACTGCTTTAACCCTTATTTTTGAGCAAAATGTTTGACTGGTTCCCCAACATCTCCACCAGGGAACTGCTTACTGTGAATTGGTATGTTTAGTGCATGAACACCTCTTAAAGAGAATAAATGAGCCCTGACAGTGGTGTCTGGAGCAAGTTCCACTTGCCAGCACTCCAACTGCTCTTCTTTGCTCAAAACAACAGCAACAAAAAGGCATCAACAACATTGTAATCGTCCTCCTTTAAGAGCCTCTCATCAAGCCTTGCCTCAAGATTTCTTACACTATTTACATTATTCATGAAGGCCTCCATTTAATCAGAATGCTTCAAACTTTTTAAAGTTTCTATATTTGAATATCTGTCTCTTGGCGTATGCGCTCATTCAACAATGGAACTTTTGCTTGCTTGCTTTTCCGTGATATAAATCACCCTTTATTCACACGCAGACGTGCTATTCTTTCTCCCTTTTTAGCATTTAGAATATGTATGATGACTCCAAACAAATGCAAGCTGCAGAAGTCATTGGGTTTTGTGTGTGTTTTAAAGCAATAAAGCAGTAATGTAAAAGCTCCCCCGCACTTCCTCATTCAAAACATGGACTTCATATAAAAGAGCCTTGAACAGAAGCTAGAATAGTAAGTTAAGAATCATTTGCTCTCTGGGAGTACTTTTTCATCCCAGAGTTTGTCTTCCAGTGCTTTTATGATCTAAAATGTACTTTGCTAAATGATAAAGAACTGAGATGGTAAGGTGTGTGTGTGTCTGTTCCAGAGGCCAAATGGCTATAGAAAAATGTCCCTTTACATTGCCAGGAACCACCATTAACGCATGGGCAGCATCACTTAGCTCAATATCAAAAAGCATGGGAGTAGTCTTCCTAGGGAGAGGGAGGGATAGCTTCTGGGGAAGATTCTAGTCCTCAACAGAAAAGGGGAAGGAGGCAACACTTTCCTCATTGTTATTTTCAGCAGGTTCACTCTTAATATCTGGGTATTTCTGAGCTTGGAGGGGAATTCTCCAAATAAGTCCAATATTCTTCTGTGAATTCTCCGCCTGAAAAGAGTGAGTCCAATCTGAATCAGGATATGTAGAGTTCAGCAATGACCCCATTCCCTCCAAGTCTCCTGATTTTCCAAGGACAGTCCCAGAATTATGAAAGCCATCCTGGCCTCTGATTTGATTCTGGAATGTCCCTATTTGCCCTGCTAGTGCTGCTGCCACTGAGCTCAGGGAGGAGGAGGAGCCGGCACTTGTTCTGAGTGACAGCGGCAAGGAAGCGTCCTGTTGTGTCTCCAAGGCTTTTCAAGGGCCACTGCTGCCACCCTTCTCTCTTGGGCAGCTCACAGTGGCTGCTGGAGAGCAGGCAAGGAAGAGGGGAAGCTGCCACCACTGAGGCCCAGCCTTGTGTGGTGCACCAGCTCTGAGGGGCAGGCAGAGGGCAGGGACACCCTGGGCGGGAAGAAAGGTGAAGCTGAGCAGAGCACAAGGAGTCCTTATTTTAAAAAAAATCTTTCCCCTTTCTAAAATTTATTTATTGGTGCGTGTTTATCTTTTTGTAAATCTACCAAAGAATAAAAGCCAGTATTGATTTCTGTGATCGTGGGGTGTCCCACTTAAAACAGGACATTTGGGGGGTATGAGCTTAGTACAGTGGTACCTCAGGTTAAGAACTTAATTTTTTCTGGAGGTCCGTTCTTAACCTGAAACTGTTCTTAACCTGAAGCACCACTTTAGCTAATGGGGCCTCCTGCTGCCACTGTGCCACCACCGCACAATTTCTGTTCTCATCCTGAAGCAAAGTTCTTAACCCGAGGTACTATTTCTGGGTTAGCGGAGTCTGTAACCTGAAGTGTATGTAACCTGAAGCGTATGTAACCCGAGGTACCACTGTATGGCATAAGCCCTGAAAAAAGGGTGTTCCACAGGTGGGGAGGGGGGCTTGATGGTTAAGCTGTCAAAAAGGATGATGTGACTGAAACACTCTTTTAAAGGCTTGTTTTCCTTCTGCCAGGCTTAGGCCGACTCAGCCAGTGGTTTTGGCTCTAGTGTAACTTGGTACTTGCTTAACATACACCTTGTTTTACACCAGCTTCTTGTGTATAGGGTTGGTCCCTTAAATATTAGATGTATGCTAATAATCTTCAGCATTATTCTCCTGAACTAAAAACAAGGAAGCTCCTCATCAACCTTCTATCCAGAAATGTTCATATGTATTTCTGTTTTCTTTTTAAATACTGAACACAAACAGTAAAAAAAAAAAAAAAGAGGGGAGAAAAAAAGAAAACTCTGCCTGGAGGAAATGTCCTTGGCGTTTGGAATATGACTTGGTAATTTATTCAAATAAAGGCTTGTAGTCATTTTGAATTAGCACATTGTAGAACCTCCTGATAAAATAAAGTCAGTTTAAATTTTAAACAACCTTTAATATTTGTAGAAGTAAATATCCTTTAATTTATCAGCAATTTAGAAGTAATGGGAATTGTCAGAAATTTTAATTCCTCACAATTTAGTTCACTCACAGCGCTTGTCAAACAGTCAAGTGATAGGACGTAAAAGTACTGCTAATTGTTTCAGCACAAGACAGTCCTTCAAAGGTATGGAAGGGAATGTGCAGACACTAATGAAATTTTATTATCAGAACATAGAATTAGAATTGTGGGAAGAGACAATGGTGTCAGGGACTTGCCGTTAGAATGTTAAGTTCTTGAAGTCTCCAAAACCGCTTCTGGAAGACATTAAATAACTGGGACTACAGACTTCAGAATAATCTCGCATGACAATTGACTTGTCACAGTTTATCAAAAGAACAAACCAGAACAAGGCTTGCTATATTTTTCAGGCTATTAACCTGAATGTCGTACAATGTGGTCAGCAACCCATGAGTTGCTCATGTGATAGGCATGTATTTTTGTACATTATGCACATGGAAAAGCTCAGGAGTGCAACACAGTCTGCCAATCTGTAAACACACACTCCTGTATCACATTACCAAACCTCAGCTGTCTATTCAAATTGGATTCATTTGTGAAAAGCAGGCATAAGTCATTCTCTCTCTCTCTCTCTCTCTCTCTCTCTCTCTCTCTCTCTTTCTCTTGATGGAGTCTTTGAAATTCTTACCTGGATCCTAAGTAGCCATCTGCAAATGGAAAGACTCCTGTTGTTCATGGAGATGACCAAGACCCACGAAAGAATCTCAGCAGAAGTGGGAAGACCATTTTAGTTTATTCCTCCTTACCCCCGCATCCCCCTATGCTACCCATTGTGCTGCTCCAAGGGGCCACCCCAACCCTCCAGAGCAGATTTAGGAGGGGCAAAAAGGACTGCAGAGGAAAAAGGGGATCAGTGAAAATCACCTCTCCCTTCTGCTGGTGGGAGCACGAGCTGAGTGAAACTTCCAGAAGCCTAGTTAAGATCCCAGTCATTTCTTTCTTTCCATCCTTCAATTTTTGCTTTGAAAATAATGACACAGGCCATGTTTGTATTCTCTGCAGTGAAATTGGAAAGGTTTATTGCCATACACCCATTCCATACATTCAGTCACAGAAGACAAGGTATTATTTCATCGATCGATCTATCTAAACAGCCTTCCATACATGTTGCAAGGCAATGTGCAAAATATAGAGAAGTCTTTTTTTAAGCCACATTCATTCATGAGCAACTTATGGAGGATGTGTGCCAGTGGTTGAGTAGGATCAGAGGAATAAAGTAGGTGGGGCCAGGTGGAAAAAAGGACAGAGCAACTCATGTGACTTACCTTTGTACAGTAGGCTACATCCCAGCTACTAAAAATTCAAAGGCCTCTCACACACACACACCTCTGTATCCTCTGCCCAGGCAAACAATAGGTGTTATCGTAGTTCAAGAACACATTTTAGCTCGGGTAAAGGGTGTGACACAGGGAGGGGTGACCCCAGAGTCCTGGGGCTAGCTAAACAAAATGAGGTTTGATACCATTGGTTTCTGGGCCTGAGGTTTGTAATCCCTGCTATAAGATTAGGTTAAAGGGAAAATGTTGCCATACATTTACAAGTTTGGAAAGTCATGTGGGTTCTCCAAGTGATATTGGAAGAGATGCATTTTTTATTCTCTTCGGCATGAATTATTTCCCCCTCCTCTCCCCTCTTTTAAAAATGTGTTTGGATCTTAGGAATGGACGGAGCTTCCAATTAAGGAAGAAGCGTTATACCCACAGGATGGGTCCTTCCATGAATAGAAGTTTCTTCCATTCACAAAACAAAAGGTTAGGCTCCAATCCATGGTTTTAAAGTGGTTTTACTTTATTTACTGTATCATTTTGGATTGTCGGGAGTGGGGCTTGTTAATTTGTAGTTTCAAAGCACAAAGTTCCACGCTTGAATCCCATCTTGGGTGGTCTCTCTTTCCTGACTCCTAAAGGCTGCAACAATGAATTATCTTCCCCCAACTGATCTTAATTTCAGAGATATGCTCTCTACTCTGAGCATGAGCACTCCTGGGAAGAAATAATCAAAGCCCTCTCAACTCCTGGAGTGGAATTAAGCACATCTCTATACCATTGAAATTCAAGGCCTTTTCAAACAGTTCTGTGACAACTATACTTACCTGAATCAATCAACTCATGATGCTCATGACCAGATGCAGATGAAGACCAGAACAAAGAAGGCTTTGTTCTCTGCATTCAGTTGTATGTAGGTAACTATATTGAAATTGCATTGTGCAAAACTATATTAAAATTGTGCCTGAGAAATTGTTGGCTTCTTTCTGTTCCACAAAGGTTGAGCACTTTGGCAATTCCTGGGTCTGCAAGATATTCTGTGGAGGTGATCTCTGTCAGATGAGATTCCAGCTGGGGGTTCTAGGCAAAAGTTTGGATTCTGTCCAGGCAAGCAAAGCGTGCCAATGTTCAGTTTCCAGTAAGTCATAAAAAGACAAAGTTCAAGTTCTGGTAGTACCATGGATAGCTCCAAGATGCACTCGAGCTGGAGATTCATACAAGCAGCCTAAACGTTGCTTAAGACACTGACAACCCAGACTGAGAGCTAAACTGGGATGCAACCCAGTCTGATTGGTTAACCATGCTTCTCCTTGGATCAACTTCTTTCACTTAAAGAGGCCTCGCCTGCTACAGAAGCCATTGGCTCCAAGGATGCAGGGGAAAATGTGGCTTCAGTGAGGGTTCTGCATGGGAGTCTTCAGATGAGGACCTCAGAAGTATGACCTTTTGATAATGTTGAACAAAATATTCTTCCATAACAGCTCAGGGAGGTGGGAGTTAGAGGTATTGTACTTTGGTGCTTTTGCTCCTACATCCAGAATCATTAATTTCAAGTAACAAAACATAGAGAAGGGGTGAATCTTTCCCCTCCCAACTTTCTTTTGTGAAATGGTCAATTTGTCCATAATCGTGATGTCCCATACACGTGAAATCCAGGCTTCAAAAATATTTGCATTTTAAAATTTCCAATTTTTTTGCAATCCTAATCTACCTGCAGTTAATAAATGGAGGATAAGGTCTTTATTGGTTATGTTCTTAATCTGAGGAGTAAAATAAGATTGTTGTTGTTTAGTCATGTCCAACTCTTCATGACCCCATGGACCAGAGCATGACAGGCACTCCTGTCTTTCACTGCTTAAAATAAAATAGTAGAGCTAATTTGGGGTTTGGTTGTAGCGATTTCCCCATCATTTGATTAATTGCTTGGGGAAAAAACTTTTTCCCAAAAGGGAATAAAAATCATTTTTGAAGAATATTTTTTAAAACTTGTCCATCATAATTATTGGGGCTCAGAAAGTCTTGAGGGAACATGAGAGCTATAAAGAACCCTTATTTCTTCCTTTTAAACTTCACTTTTTCTCCAGTAGATCTATAACATGGCTTAGGTACTCTCCATGTAATGTATATTGAATTGATATCCGTCAATAATTATGAAACTATCCATTCCCCTGAAAGAGTTGCTAATACAAGCTCCATATTCTGGCAATAGGGGATAAAACCCTGAAATTGTCATAAACCTCTTCCCTTCACCTCTAATACAGCCTCTTGGTTTTTAATTACTCCTGCAAACTGAGAGCAATCAGAGGATCCTCTGGTGACATTTTCAAGTTTTCTGTCTGCTCCACTTACGAGAAACAAATGGGTCTACTCAGCTCCATCTAGATTGAGTTTTTCATGAAGTCATTACTTCTGTCACAGGGACTATTTTCAAATTGAAAAATCTGAAACAATAAATGATGGTGAAGCAGTTAATAACTGTTAAGAAATCACATTTGGAAAATTGCATTTAAGCAATAACCTTTCTCCCTGTAATTAAATGACAGAAAGGTCCTGGTTTTAATTAAGTCAGCAATTTATAGTTATGAAGCTATACTTCACTATGCAGATTAGAAGATGATAGGTCACAGAACACCCTGAGTGCATTTTTAGCGGAGCTGATCTGGTAATTACTCCACTGTTCAGTGGTGACCACATTGAACCGTATCTCTAGATTAAACAATTTTCTTTTCCCTGCTCCATGATGTATAACTAGGATGAGTAAATGTACCACTAGGACGGCACCGAGCATCTTTAAATTAAAATGGATTTTAAATGAGGGGGCATGAGCGAAAGAAGTAATGTTTGAAGAACAGCGGTAGAAATGAATGGGCCACTAGTCAAGGCTTGCGAGCCGAGAATATATCATTGTTTTACAGGGCTTTCGATCTTGTGCCTGAATGTTTAGTGTAGATTTATGAGGAAGTAAAATGCTAATGTTAGTGTATTTATAAACATATGATGGGGATTTCATTTATAATTTATTCCCAGGCTCTGCATTATGCAGCCTGTGAAAGAAAATGAAATGCTGTGTTGGACACCAAAAAGCTTCATTAATACAGCCTTCACATTTTATTTAACTAACCCCCCCCCCAGCTTGGATTACACATTGATTATTACATTGTGATGCATTTGTGTGTGTGTTGTTATTGTGTCTAGCCGCTCAGCCCTTTGGCTACATCCTTCAGCTCAACCTTAGCAGCATACAATTGTATTATTTATAGTCTCTTGGGATCTAGGTTCAGGAACAGTACTAAATAATCAAAGGGATACATAGACATGTTCTGCAGATTAATCTGATTTATTTTTATTTTGCCTAAGTTACCTTTGTAGAAGGAAACCCAAATTTACTCTTCAAATTCCTCTTTAAAATCAAAATGCAGTTTGGCAATTACATGGTAAAGTTTTTCAATGAGGAAGTGAGGGGAAGTGACCTTTGAAAAGCTCTCACAACACATAATCATAAGTGGTGTGTAATGGCGTGTGCATCAGATTTGGGCAAATCCCAAAATGAAGTGGACCACTTTGGTCAGGTTTAGGGCTTATCTGAGCTGACATGGAATCTGTCATACATCTCAATCTGAAGCAGGAACCTCCAAAGTTTATCAACTTTTTTTAATTTACCAAGTTTTATCCATTCAGGGACTACTATGCCTGTAAATTTTATCCAGTTTTGTAAAAAAAATAATGATCTCCATAATAGTTGAGAATCAGACTCCAAATTAAATCTCATGGGTGGTGCACACCTGTAGTGCATAGCGCAGCGACTATGGCTGTGACTTGGGAGCAATGAAATCTCTGGTTCAAATTTAACCTCATCTATGAAGTCACTAGGTGATGTCAGCCACAAGCCTCAGCCCATTCATCTGCATTATGGAAACAAAAATATACACTGTAATTACAAATCACTAATATTTATTGCTTTGCCATTATCAATCATACAATAATCCAAAAAATGGCACTCAACTCAAAATATGATCAAAATAAACTAATAACATAATGCATATCCAATTTCTTTTACCATAGTAGGAAAAGCCCTATTTATTCCAAAAAAATACCCCAGGATCCTACTCCTTTACAATTTAGCTCAACACTTTAACAATAGGGTTGACAGTCCCCTGCATTCTTCATCCCCCTTCATTATTCTAAATCATGCTGGCAATCAATCATATGAGATTTGGCCCATTCCTTTTTAACAGACAAAACCATAACTAGAAAGCTAGCTAAGTCAAATCTGATCCTAGGTCTGGTTTGTCAGCCAAAGGACCAATGCATCCTTTTCTGCTCAATCTCTTTTGACTCCCAACCACTTTGCTATAAATTTCTGTCTTGGGCAATTATATAGACTGAACTACATCACTATATGCTCCAAGGTTTCCGCTGTTGGTTGTCTACACTGGCATCAGCATGCCTCTGAGAGATTCTCTTGAAAGTGTCCTAACATAACAGCAGAAGGTAAACTATTCAATCTTGTCAGGATGATGCCTCCTTAGCACTTAGGAAACAAGTTTTGTTCTGGATGGTGGAAGGAAAATCCTGACATCGATTCTTGGGGAGAAGAAAAAAGTTTGTTGGGTATTAATCTCTGCCAACAATTCATGAAAATCTAAATTCAAGGTATACTGATTCACCAAGTTCAAAGCTTTATTTGCTCCCTGTATTAATAAACAATCAAATGAAAATCCTGTCTTGGCTATCAGTTTAGTAGTTGTTTTGACCCAGTCACTGTCCAGAATCAGTGCTAACTTTGAAGGGTTCTGACAATTTTCCTGGGGAGGCGGGGATCCAATTCATGAAACCATCCAAACTAAAGGAAGTCAGCATCATTTACCAAGAGTAAATTATGTTGGTATAAGTTACCCTGTTTTAAACTCCATTCAGAAGTGAGGCTACTGTCAGCTGAATTAGCTCAAACCTTGCGGGGGGCAGGGGGAGCCTTTAAAAGTTTGAATGTTTTTGCCAGTGTGACTTCTGCTGGGTTGCTAAGTCAAATGGCCAAGCTGAATGGAGTTTGGAAAAGGAACAAGTCTTCCTTTGTCATGTCCCACCCCTGCCATATCCCCAAAATGCCCCCTTTGGGCTATGGTATATGTCATATAACAAATGGGTATCTAACATTTTAGAACACGGCTGTAGGTACAGGGGCTGAATATGATCCTCCAGGCCTCTCTGTCTAACCTTTGGGATTATCCCCAGGCTACAACCTATGGTCCCCAGAAGAGAATGTGGCCCTTGGGCTGGTTTCCCACCCAGACGTTAGAAGGACATTTATGTTAGAAATGCTCCTGTGAAATCATCTGGCAAGCACTCTCTTCGTGTAGGGGACTGGCCTGTTCAAAAATCCCTAAGGGACGGTAAAACTCTTTTCAGGCCCAAAACCTGCACAGGGTTCGCTGTATAAAACTGCTCTCAAAGTAGGACCTTAAGAGACAAGATAGGAGATACATGATATAAAGCTCTAGGAATTTCCCATGGGAATGCAAATATATATGATGGATGCGCTGGAGTAACTGTTTCAGGAATCCAAGTGCATGGAAACCAAAGGAGTCCTGCCAAAGGTTAGACAATAGGCGTCAACCTAGTATGATTTGATAGAAATCATCTCCAGAACAATGACTCATGATTGGACTGCATGGCTATTCAGGGTGTGGCACATCTGCTAATACAGCATTTATCAACTGCATCTGAAGATGATGATGATAATTTTTTAATTTATATCCCGCCCATCTGGCTGGGATTCCCCAGCCCCCTGGGTGGCTTACAACATATATTAAAACACAACAAAACAAGCAACAAACCAGCCAATAAATCAATAGAAAACAACAGCAGCAGCAACCAGTTTACAGATACCCAAATTAAAATAATCACCAACCCCAGCTAAACATTTAACCAACCCCAACCCAACAAAAACAAAACAGAGGAATCAAAATTAGGTAAAGGTAAAGGGACCCCTGACCATTAGGTCTAGTCGTGGCCGACTCTGGGGTTGTGGTGCTCATCTCGCTTTATTGGCTGGGGGAGCCGGCGTACAGCTTCCGGGTCATGTGGCCAGCATGACTAAGCCACTTCTGGCGAAACCAGAGCAGCACACGGAAACACCGTTTACCTTCCCGCCAGAGCAGTACCTATTTATCTACTTGCACTGTGTGCTTTTGAACTGCTAGGTTGGCAGGAGCAGGGACCGAACAACAGTTCACCCCGTCGCAGGGATTCGAAACGCCAACCTTCTGATCAGCAAGCCCTAGGCTCTTTGGTTTAGACCACAGCGCCACCCGCGTCACATTAGAACCATTTAAAAAAAATTTTTAAAATTTTAGCCGGTTACCCCAACCCAAGAGTTGTTCTTCATCCCTATTCACTATTAACCTTCCACATTTCAGATCCTGGCTCCAAGGTTTAATTTGTAGACTGAATGAAATATTCGGATGATAAGAATAGGGTTTAAGACCAAAATCATCTTTGCTACCATGGTTGATTATTTTCATCTATTGGGGGGGGGAGGGTGATCCTGCTCATTCTCCTTGATCTCTCCATGGTGTGTAATCTATTCAACAGGGGTGGGAAAGCCGTAGCCCTCCAGATGTTTTTGGACTACCACAATCCCTGACCTTGTTGATTGCAGCTGCTGGAAACTGGACTCTTAACAACATCTGGGGAGACACACATTTCCCACTCTCGTTATACAGCAGAAAACCTTTCTAGACTTCTAGAGATGATTGGGCTTTGGAGGGTCACTGTTCTGCAGGGACTCCACCCTCATCTTGTAAGTCAGCATCATCAGATGATTGCTGCTGTGTCCCATGAGCTTGATTTGTGGGATGCTACAAAGCCCCATCTTGACCCAGCACTTTTAAATACCTATATGTAACCACTGAGATTTGGGATGGTGACATTCAGCTATATTTTTCCTTTTCAGCAACTCTCTTATAGTTCAACTCCTAAACACCAATAGTAAATGCTTTACTTACAATCCAGGAAAGAGGAGAAGGTAATGGGCCTTTACCATCTCTGAAGGAGCCCTCTTCCACCTGGTCCCTTGACCTCTCTCCTGGAGACAGTTAGGGGTGTGACCAGGATCAAGGTGTGGGTGGGTGGGGGGTAAGACTGTAGGAGGTTGTGCTCACCTTGATTCTGCTCACAGCTGTTCAAGCAGCTTTGCTCATATAGGCCAATTCAAATAATATTTAGGTCATGTAGCAATTTCACCACAGATGGAAGAAGAGTCAGTTTCCCCAAAGTTGTTCTGCCATAGGGGTCTCTTAAGTCCTGTTATTCTGATGAATCTTCATGGAAGTGGACTGAGTGCCACCAATGATGCTTCTTTTAGATTTGCACACAGACAGACAAATGAGCAAATTCTAGAACACAGTTTACACACAATCCTAGATTGTTATCTCAGATCCGCCTCCCTGGCATCAACATAAGTAGGTTTTGCCTCCAATGGAGCAAGTTTATGTATAGCATAGAAAGCCTTTGGAGAACAGAGATACAGAGTGTGTGTAACTGGATGTTTTTTAATTGCTGCTGTTTTATTCTGGTTATGAATTTTTATATCTGGCTGTGCTCTCTGAGTTTCACTGGCTGTTTTATTGATCATGATGGATGTTTTATTATTTTTATTGATGACTGTAGTTTTAGATTATTTTGTGTCTCTTGGCAGAAATGACGTCTATAAATGGAATTTAATGCACTGGCCTGTGTCCAAGTGTCAGAGATGAGCCACAGGCAGATGATCTTATCATGTACTTATTTAGTGCCATTAGTGTGCATGGTGCTTTGCTGAAGAGAAGAGAACTGGATCCCGGCCCTGAGAAGCTTACAATTTAAAACAGACAATCACATCTCCTTGAACACCATTCCTCTATCACAAATTTTGCCTTTCTATAATTTATTTCCTTTTTGTTGCATCTGAACAGCAACTACAAAATACTGTGGGAGAGGGTTCTGTGAATAGGACTAGTCGTCTTGCTAATGTCGTGGTCAGTCTCTGCAATCATGACTAGAAACAATTGTTTCTAGACACTCTCCCCTAAGTAAAGCCTGCTTGGCTCCTTGATTTACTGAGGATCTGAAGATTCTGAAACAGTTGGGCCAATGACCCGAGTGAAGGTCAAAGAAAACTTGTGATGTATCTGACTGCATATAGAACTGCTGTTAGATACTACTGCATGGTAGTGATTGCGGCGAAGGGGTTCTATTTCTGTGTCTTCATTGCATTTCCTTTGTCATCTGGAAATGCTGTTTCCTTCTGGCCTGTTTGGGGAGATAATGGAAACCTCAGTAACACGCCAAGATCAGTCTGCTGCACACTTGGCAGGTAAGTTGGTTGTATCCATTCTGACTTCAGCTCCACAATGAAAAAGATAACATTGAATGTACCTAGGCAAGGGTTCCATCTTGTCATCTTATGGATACTTTGCAGTATGTGCAACTGGAGGATGTAGATAGGATTCTTGATGGAGTGAAATTAAGTAATTATGTTCTGGATTCTTGCCTTTCCTAGCTGGTTAAAGCTGCCAGAGTGGAAATGACATCTTGGTAGGGAGAGCTTGTGATGCCTCCTTGAGGGAAGTGGTCATTGTTGCCCCTTTGAAGGACATTGTATGATCTTGCTTGAAAAAGCTTTCAGTGCATCCTGGAGGACTAACTATTGGGCATTTTCCAATTTACCATTCTCGAGCAAGATGATGGAGTTCATAGTGGCATCTTATCTCCAGGTCTTCCTGGAAGATACTGATTATCTACTTCATTATCACTCACATTCCTGGCCCATAATTGAAGCTACCTTGTGTAGACAAAATACACTGGGAGATGGACTGAGGGAGTGCCACTCTATTAATTCTCTGAACTTTCAGTATCATAGTCCTGTGGTATCAGAACCTGTGGCCCTCCAGATACTGGATGCTAGCTCCCATCAGCCCCAACCAATTTGGCCAATGCTCAGTGATTATGGAACCTGTAGAGCAGCAAAATCTGGAAGGTTGAAAGTCCCTGCCATAGACCATCATAGCCTTTTGGACAGTCTTTCAGGGATGGGGCTGGAAAACATGGTGATCCAATGGCTTCTGACAGAGAACCTGGCCCAAGTGATGGTGCTGCAGAACTAATGCTCCACCTTCTGGCCACTGAAGCAATTTGATGAATAGGATCCAATTCTGTTCTCTGCGTCTGCTTCACTGGGATTGAGGTTCTTTGTCAGATTTGCAACTGCTGTGGAAAAAAAATGGGGGGTTTATGTTATTCCTTAGATTAAAAATAGCTTACCCTGAATGACAGTCAACAAAATACAGTACTCTCAGAGGACGACTGAGTGTCTAACGTTCTTTCAGGGAGCAATAGCAGGACATCTGCTTTGCCTCTTCTGTACCTATTTTGTATTGCAAGATATTCATCTACAGCTTTCTGCTATTCCTAGCACATTCTAGCACATATGGTAAATAGAGCTCCAGTGCACTGGAACCTCCTACTTAAGCTGATATGTTAGGAAGTTGCTGACCCATTGCAGCCCATTCATGAATTTTCAGCTGTGACAGAATGCATGCCCACAGTGGTCATTGATTAGACTGCCACTCCTAATATAGTCTCATTCCTACAGTTATGAAGCAGAAAAACAGTGACAAATCTCAATGGTATGGGGAATGCAGCAGGTAGCGTAGTGTGGCATTTACTGGGAGTGTAGAATATTGGAAGCAATTGTTTTATTCAGAAAAGAAAGTTCAGATCCTTGAGGACACAATTCAGATTTCATATCACATCTGCAGTTTGCACACTTACACAGGAAGGAATGTGTGAGATCCAAGTTGTTGGATTTAGCAAGGATCAGAACTTTTTACTATTAATAAAGGTCTTGTCCTTATTAAATCCAACATCTTGGATCTCACACATTCATTCCTGTGTAAGTGTGGAAACCGCAGATGGGATATGAAATCTGAATTATCTCCTCAAGGATCTGAACCACCCCGAGACCTGCAGGTATAGGGTGGTATAGAAACCTAATAAATAATAATGATCATTTGTGTCTGCAATAAGTTGAAACTTGTATGTTATTTATATTTATCTCCTAGCCCAGTGTCTGGAACAGAAAATGTTTTTGCCTTGTGATTGCGTAATCCTGGGGTTGTTTGGGGATTTATTAATTAACACTGAAATAGTGGGAGCCCCTGATCTGGACCAGACCTTGTTGCATGGGGTTAGGGGGTCTGAACTTCCCCCCTGTGCTTTTTTGAGGAGTGGACTGGTTAATCTGAGCTGCAACAAAACACTGAGAGTTTTGCATAGTATTTTGAGAGAACAGTTGCTCACAACCACTTCAGCCATGATGCCAGAGTCAATGCAAGTCTGAAGGAGGTGTTTAGAGCACCATTTGGTCCACGTATATGGAATCAGTTTCAGGTGTTGCAACCTGAGGATGTGAACAGGGCACTCACAGGAGTGAGGCCAACCATGTAGTGTCTCACCCCCTGCCCAGCCTTCCTTTTGAAACAAGCAGAGAGGAATTGACTGGGTGGATCCAGGGGGTGGCTGATGCCTTACTAAGGAAAGGTATGGTGTCAACTGCATGAAAAGAAGTGGTGGTATTACCCCTCCAGAAGATGCCCTTCTTTGACCCAGAAATGTTGGACAACTAGCAACCAGGTACTAAATATACCTTTAGGGGGCACAGTGACTACAGCCAGCCAACTGCAGCTGTAACTGAAGGAAGCAACATATCTAGATGCAGTCTGGTTTCAGGCCCAGTTTTGGCATCAAAAGTTGGGTCACTCACCAAGAGATACATCATAGGAGGCCACAACATTCACTTGTAGCACTGACTATAGGAAAAGGAAAAGGGACCCCTGACTGTTAAGTCCAGTCGCGGATGACTCTGGGGTTGCAGCGCTTATCTCACTTTACTGGCCTAGGGAGCTGGCGTACAGCTTCTGGGTCATGTGGCCAGCATGACTAAGCCGCTTCTGGCGAACCAGAGCAGCGCACGGAAACGGCGTTTACCTTCCCCCTGAAGTGATACCAATTTATCTACTTGCACTTTGACGTGCTTTCAAACTGCTAGGTTGGCAGGAGCAGGGACCGAGCAATGGGAGCTCAACCCGTTGCAGGGGTTTGAACTGCCGACCTTCTGATTGGCAAGCCCTAGGCTCTGTGGTTTAGACCACAGCGCCACCCGTGTCCCTACTGACTATAGTAGGGAGGGGCAATAAATGCTTCATGTGTTTCTTGCACTTTCAGCCTGGAGCAGCCAATATTGCACCTTCCAGATGTTGATAGACTCCAATTTCCATCAGTCCCAGCCAGCATGGTCAGTGTTCAGGAATGTTGGGAGCTGGAGTCCCTCAACATCTGGAGGGCATCGCGTTGGCTACCCCTCCCTTGACCGGTCATTAGATTAGAGTGAATAGATGGGCTTCGGGCATGGATGTATTGTTAATGCCATGCTCCTTTACAAATCTATTAGAGCCATTATGGACACAGGTTGAGAGGAGCCCGATTTGGTAAAAACTACAATAACATTCTCATTTTAGAAGTCAGAAGTAATGGTGTGGGTGAAAACCTTTGCGACTCACATTTTGTCTTTTATGTTGCTGTTTCATAGAGCATTTTAAAGGAGTGTTTTGCTTGCATTCTTTGCCAAATGTGATAGGGACAAGGAATATGCTTGTACCCAGGTGCCTGGAGTCTGTCACAAAATCTTTTTAATGCATCAAGTACATTTTAGGTCACTCTTGCATGCCTGAATGCATTTTTAATTCTTTTTTTTCAAAACACCAATAATTTAACGTATAATGCATAGAGTTCATGGGAAAAAACACATCTGGATTTGAGCTGTTGATCTGAAATATTCACAGTCCAATATGGTGAAAGCAGATGTTGGATTGACAATCAGAGTAGATGTGAATGATCACATCAGAAGTCCCATATGTAGCTTAGCTGGGAGCAACAAAGCATATCAGACTCTCTTCATTCATGTTCTGGATTTATAAATATTGTGTATCCACCAAACATTATTTACTAGCATTTGACTATAGTGGGAGATTATTAAGAAATAGGGAAATAACTGCCAGATCTTCAATTTTACAGCAGAAGGGAGCAGGAATATGTTTTTCCTTATTTTCCAAACAGGAAAACTACTGCTGCAATATTTTTCTGTGATTCTAATACAACATATGTGATTTTGTACCAATGAAAACTATGGAATGCTGTTAGTTTTTAAGTCTTCCCAATACCTCCTGGCACTGCTTTTCTCATATCCAAACTTTTAAATTTGGTGTGAGCAATTTTAGGGGTAGCCAACTAGCCATATCTGTCAAATGAGCGGTTTTGGATAATGGAGGTAAGCATTTATACTCACTAAATAATATTCCCTAGGGTTATTCCCTCCCTTAAAAAGCACTTGAAATGTCTCAGAATTGTACTGTGTCTGGACAGTTAATTTCTGCACGTAGAGTACTTTTCTTTGCTCTGATAAAAGCACTAGTTTCACTGGCTACTCCGTCCAGTTATACTGCCATTAAAAGAAGCAGGAGGGAGGAATCCAGTAGGCCTGAGCTGGAGATTAAGTCCAAATCAGCTCAAACCCATCAGTGTCAGTGTGATCAGAGAGTGGTGTGCTTAGCGCAGCTTTGCACAGGGTCAGTACAATTCATTGTTCTACCTGAGGCAAATCAGTCTTCTTCTTCTCTCTGTCTGCCCCCTGTGCGCTGACCTCCTCCTTCTACAGTCCCCAGGCTGCTGCTTCTGTTTTAAAAGTACTTGATGTAGTGGCAAGATTAGCACTACAGTACTAGGATGTCCTGGGCCATCGCGCCCATACTGCCTCACTCTGAGGAAGGACCCTACTTTGTGACACTGAGTAAGGTCCTTCCTTCGTCAATGTGAGACACTGTGGACAGGGTGGCCCTGGAGAGTATTTGCACTATTGCTGATTTGCTGCAGCAGCAATTTCTGTTTAAAGCATAGCAGTTGGATGTAGTTAAACTTTAAAAAGGCAATCGCCACCATTGCTGCAATGGGGTGGCAGCACATGTGAGACTGCTGCACATGCAGCATTTATTGCTATTCCACGTAGTGAAGTAAAATGGTACTGGATGGGAACAGATTTTGCTACAACTGCAAATACCCTGTGTAACCTGAAATCAGCAGACACCTTCTGTTTCAACTTTTAAATGCCCTCTAAAAATTGTTGCACGGCCAATTAAGAATATGTCTTTCCGCAATAGTTAGCTGATTTCTTATTTTAATTCTTTAATATGGTTTTTTGGTATTATTTTACGTATAATGGTTGTAAACAAGTGTGTGTGTGTGTGTGTGTGTGTGTGTGTGTGTTTATAAATAACTAAATAAAATAATTTAGCCAAAGTCTTTAAGACTATAAGTATCCATCTGCACTGCAGCAGTTAGTTTACAGCTTCAGCAACCAAGTTTTAGGCACTTGAACAGTCCTGTTTAAGCTTAAATTAGTTCATACATTGCAATATCTTCCTGAATGAGACTCAAAATAAGTGGAAATATATGTTACTCAGCCATATACAGTATTATCTTGCTAGGCGTAACCTGGCAAAAGAATGTTTAGTGGCAAATAAAAATTATCAGGTTATTGTAGTATTTCCCTTTAGTGGAATAGGGAGGAGAAGGGATCCAATGAAACAAAAATGTCATTTTCAATATTTATCGGGCTTTCCTAATTCTTGACAAATAGAAGGTGGCAGAACTTCACTTCTGAGATTTGGAAAGATGCTGATGCTTCCTGCAGAGCCCTTGTAGCAAGACAGTGAGCGTCGAAGGTACTTAAGAGCCACCTCTTCATCTCATGATGTATTTTGTCGAGGAAAGAAGAAAGAAGAAAGAAAATATTAAGAAGAACATTCCAACAGGAAAGATGTATCACTTGGAGTGGGATTTTAAAAAGGAGAGTGGATAAGGGTTATGGGGGGGGGGGTGCCATGAGGAAGTGAATGACAGTGTGCAGGGGGTATTTTCCAGCCCTGGAAGGAGTATTCTTGTGAAATACAATGCAGGACTTGGATGGACATCATTTGCTATCAGACTGTCTTGCAGATGGTGACGGTGCGTTTCTGGCAACTGTATGTTCCAATGGAAAATACCAGTTTCTCAAATTATGCACTGACACTGTTAAGGGTCACTGAGTATTTCTGAGTGTTGGATGTTGTGTGGGTTGTCACAGGCAAACATCTTTCCTTCTGCAATTTGCCCTTTTGTTACAGCTGCCCATGGAACGCCGAGCACTGTTTTACTGTGGAACAGAATATGCATCTGTGCTGTCAAAAGCCAAAGTGTTCAGAGGAAGGAACAAAATGATCAACAAAAGTGATGTAATATCTTCCTAATCTGAGTTGACCTGTAGTTGCCAGGGTTAAACCTGAACACCATCGGGATAGCAGTGCAATCCTAAACATATAAGAAGTAAGCCCAATTGAGTCCAGTGGCTTGCCCTCCTGTTTGTATATGTAGGATTGCAACATGATAGAAATGTATAGGATTGCAGGTATTATGAGAATTTTAGTGTACAATGCATCTGATATGCTGTGTTTTGATACTATCATTCACTTTTACCCTGCTTGCACAAAGGAAACACAGGCAGCTTCAGAATGCCTAGTCACACTATTGGCTCACCTATCTTTGTATTCTCTACACTTATTGGCTATCCAAGGTTTCAGACCCATTCCCAGCCCTCCTTGGAGATGCCAGAGATTAAACCTAGAATCTTTTGCATGTACTCTGCCACTGATCTATGGCCTTTTCCCTGCTGCATTGTGCCCAGATACATTACAGCAATGCTCTTTGACTGTTCTCATTTATGTCCATGGCGTATGGACCGGTGCCCTCTCTATACTTTGCTTTTTGTGAGATGTTCTAAGAATCCTTTGGGGTTGAAGATTAGAAATGTTCTAAGCAAACATGTATGGTTCTCTTCATCAAGATTTAGTATTTCACTGCCCGGGGAGATGTATGTAGACAATCGATTTTGAGTTTCATAGAATCAAAGAATTGTAGAGTTGGAAGGGACGCCGAAACCCATCCAGTTCAACCCCCTGCAATGCAGGAATCTCAACTAAAGCATCCATGCTAGATAGCCAACCAACCTCTGCTTAAGCACTTCCAAGGTAGGCAAGTCCACCACCTTCCAAGGGGGCCAGTTCAACTGTTGAACAGCTCTTACCATCAGAAAGTTCTTCCTGATGTTTAGTTGCAATCACCTTTCTTGTAACTTGAATCCATTGGTTAGGGTCCTACCTTCTGGAACTTAATTGCATACCTAATGACCTAGCATGGTTTGGTTCCTAAAGTAATATCTATTTATTTTATTATTACAAATCTCCTTTTTTAAAAAAAGCTCATGTGTTTAAGTCTGGTCAAGGTCATAGTTAATGCATTCTCTGGCCATGCATGTAGCTTTTACACAACTGCTTGGTGGTATTGAATAAAACATTCATCTTGTACTTACTGTGGAAAAGAACATCTCTCTGCAGCCCAAGCCTAGGTTTGCCGGATTAAAATTTCAAAAACAAGAGAGATTTTGCGGGCTTTGCTCTGTGGAGCTCAGGAAATTAATACGGAAAAAGAGATGATCCAAGCGAAGCAAGAAATATAACCTAAAATAAAAAAGGGCAGCTTTTAATTCTACCTTGAATGTCCTACATGTTATTTCTTGATGCCTTTTTTCCTATGTGTTTTTTAAAAATATAAAATTTAGCAGCAATCTGCTGTGAAACAAATTTTATTGGAAAATAGTTCATTGCAGCATATCTTTACAGTACACATTCCCTATTTGCCTTTATTTCCTTTTTAAAAGGCAGATTCCACCCCCTCGATGCAAATGTTCACCAGATTATTAAAATGCAGTTGTTTTACTATGTATTTAGAATAAGGGTTTATTTTGCATGGAAAGCTGAGGAAAAAGTGACAATTTTGTTGAGTACACATCTGTGGGAAATCTAATTAATGTGAACAACATTTTACATAGTTTGACATCTGCAAACCTCTGCTATTCTTTGAATATTCAAATGAATGACTAACTAACAAAAATCCTAGACATTTTGTAGTGTTTCAATTTCAGGTTTTAAAAACAGTTTTGTGTGGCTTTTTAAATGAAAGTGAACAAGGAGCTATTGAATCTACTAAGTGACATTTTTTATTTGAATCATACAAAATAAATTTACAAAGATCAAATGCTGCTGAATATTCCACAAGAATCTTTATCCCCTATATCAAACATAACATTGTTTTTCTTCCATAAAAGATAACATGTTAGTACTGTTGCATGCTATTTACTTGATAAGTGCTGAGTTCTGCAGTCAAGATTATTGGAAAATATTTGACATAAGTAACATATAAACTTATTTTACACTCTTTATTGTGAATCTTTACACATCCTTGTCAAGCTAAGAATCTTGCAATTTTGAAAGATTATTTGCCAATAAGTATATCTACATATAATGCTCACTAGATTTTGTTTTATCTGTATTGTGCTTAATAAATAGCAAGAGCTTACACTGTATATCTAAAAGCATGGCAACTCACACAGTATTAAATCTTAGCCTTTTATTCTCCCTGATTCTTACTTACATGGCAATAAAAGTCTTGTACAGTTTAGTGAATTTGCAAAGTTTTTCCAACAGATGGCAGTGCACTTCTCTCATAGATAAGCAAACAATTTTAAAGCATTTTCTTAAAAATAAATCTCCACATTTTTAATTGGCTATTTTTTTCCCAATTTACTTTTAGGCACAAATCACATGCAGTTTAGCTTTTAGGTAAACTTGCTTCACAGCAGATAAAAACACGATTACAAATCATATTTTCATAATTTGGGTCAACAAACATTTGTAGTACTAAAAAAAGGCTAGATAACTGGCATTTAGAGACAGACTTCTGTATTGATTCAGATTGAGAAGCAGTTTTTTTGCACAAGGAAACAATTTTTACAGTCAAAGCTGCTATTTATTTGCCTAGGTCTAAGTAAAGTGCCTTTAAATATATTTGGCTCAATCAAATTTAGCAATTTAGTACCGCTAACCACCAGGAACAGGGGATCAATGAGAATCAGGAATAATTTCTGAAGATAATTAATTGATGTTTCACTCTGTGATCTCCATTCCTCTCTTTCAATCACACCATGAGGCAGAGTTTACAAGATAATGTCAAAATCAGTAGTCTGCTATGGGGTAACTCAGTTCCTGAGGTATGCAAATTACTGGATCCCCAATGCAAACATTTGCAAAATAGATCTGTTTATTTGAAAACCAAGTATGATGTATACCTCATGAGATAATTGTGAGTCAAGATGCTGAGGTGTCAGCATGGTCCTCATGCCCCCATATTTCTTTAAATTACCAATCACATTTTTTTATTTTCATTAAAGCATGAAACACAAATTATATTGTGGGGCAGGATATAGTTCAAATAATTTTCTCCTCTCTTTCCCTGAATCAGCCTATACTAAATGCACCCAATACCAAGCATAAAGACCCGTACACAATTTAAGAATATTAGCAAGGACCTGAAGTAGGATGGAGAAAGAATAGAAAGTAAAGATAACAGAGAGGGAACAGAGAGAAGCTTTTGGATTTTGAGTGTGAAAAAATACTTCTCTGTATGTGAGGTGGGACCCCTGATTTGTATGATACATTTTAGAGATGTAGACCAGGGAAGGGACTGCAGTGGATAGGATAAAAGATAGGGGGAAAGAGGGAGGATCTTGTGTGACTTTTACCACCACCATTGGATATAAGCCAATGAAAATGCTTGAGACGTAATACTCCAAATCCTCTCTGTCCCCTTCTTTTCCCTTCATCCCCTGCACCTTAAGGTGTTGAATTCTTCATGGCACTCAAGGACATCAAAGCTTGTGTATTATTGGTGGGTTGGTGTTTTACACTCATTCCAGAGCCTACATTCTGTGGTAATGATTTTAGATAAGATGCTGGACTTGCTTCTGGGTATACCCACCTCACTGGTTGGACTTGAGCAAGTCACTCTGTCTCTAGTAGTCAGTAAGTGGCTACCTAACAATCTATGTGAGGCCAGGAATGAACATCAGTGAGAAGAGATGCTGAAATATATACAGTGGTGCCCCGCAAGACGAATGCCTCGCAAGACGGAAAACCCGCTAGACGAAAGGGTTTTCCGTTTTGGAGGCGCTTCGCAAAACGAATTTCCCTATGGGGTTGCTTCGCAAGACGAAAAAATCTTGCGCGTCCCCGCAGGTTTTTTTCGCTTCCCCCCCCTTTTCCTAAGCCGCTAAGCCGCCTATCAGCTGTTCCGCTGATAACCCGCTTAACAGCTGATCGCTGAAAGCCGCTAGACCGCTGTAGCGCTAATCCGCTAAGCTGTCAATGGGCTTGCTTCGCAAGACGAAAAAACCGCTAGACGAAGAGAATCGCGGAACGGATTCTTTTCGTCTTGCGAGGCACCACTGTAATGGAGAAAGGACAAATATAATGTTATTGGTTCAATCAAAGGTAGCAGATATGTGCCTGCCACTGTGGAGAGAATTCTGGTCTGCTTCTGAGTCACTCTATGTTCTTTCCACTTTGATCTGCACCGTACTCTGAGCCACTATGAGTAACATGAAGGTCTACAGATCCCTTTAAATTATAATGGGGAATCTAACTATAGCCTTTTTTTCCCACCGTTGACCAAAGCGTATGAAATTTAAATTATAATGGGGAATCTAACTAACTATAGCCTTTTTTCCCACCGTTGACCAAAGCGGATGAAATTTTCAGGCACAGAAGCCCCTCCACAGTGGATTAAACTTGTCAGACAAATAAGTACTGGAGCTTTTTGTGGCACAAGTAAAAGGAATTTACTTTCCTCCATAATCAACATTAATTTCATATCGATGAGGAGAGCAGCAGGGATTTAACTCTTGCCTTAAAACAAGAGGTAGCCAAGTAATCTGTATTCTTGCTTTACAACTTGAGGCTATTTAGAATACTGCCCTGCAGAGTTGGTGTTATTAAAGCAAAGCAATGTAGGGTGTCCCTTTCCCTAAAACTTAAATGATGTTTGTTTGTTGTTTTTTTAAAAAGTCATTCTATGCTTTACCAAAGTGATCCTGAGTTCTTCGGTGCTCTGCAGGCAATATTTTGTACAGTCTCACATTCTGCTAAGCCCAGAGTAATATAGTGATATAGGAAAAGTGAAAAATAAGCTACAGAAACAACAGGGCAACAGTGTGACATGATGACACAAAGTTTTGTGGGGGCCCTGATCCAGCTATGTGGGGGGAGGTGTTATTGACATCATGCTTTGACTTGGAAAGAGAGGAAGATCCATCTCATATTTATTTATTTATTTATTTATTTATTTATTTATTTATTTATTTATTTATTTATTTATTTATTTATTTATTGTTCCGTGCATGGAGACAATAGCTCTGACACTTCAAAAGATCAAGGACTACTCTGAGGATCATTACATAAGGGAACATTGCCAGCCTACCTTCTTCCTTTCTCACCACAGCTGTGCTATGCTGCATGGAGGCAAAGTGAAAGTGGGTCAGTACAGCCAGGTCTGCAATTTTTAGTTAGCAATTGATCAGACAGGCAGGGAATCCATGATGGCAGGCACATATCTGCTACCTTTGACTGAACCAATAGCAGTAATATCCAGTTTAAGTGGAAACAAAAACCACTGCACATCTATACACACATGCACTCGTTTTTATTAGTTAGAAGAGTGTTTTTAAATCCAGGATATGTGAACAGGTGGGCAGCCATTTCCCATCCTTATCATGATGGAACAATAGCCCAACCTTTGGACAAAGGTGAATAAATTGTTGTTTAAAACATACTTTAAGATTATACACCAGCTAAATTCAAGATTTACTGGAAATGTGGAAGAATAAAAGGTGATTTCCTCCACTGATGGTGGTTTTGTGCCAGGGTAGGGAATAATATACTCAAGGTTATTAGTGGTTCCTTAGGAGACAGGTTAATGCTGAATCCTGATGTGTTTTTTATTAACCTTTCTAAAAGGTAAAGTTTATAGAGAAAAAGAAGTCTTATTTCCTTCCAACTGTGGTTGCCAGAATTATGTGCAGTAGATATTGGGAAATCCCTCAAATTCTGAGGCTGAGAGTATGGTATCTTAAAGTGTGGGATCTAGTTGCATTGATAAACCCACAAGAACTACCGTAAGCGGACATGACAAGGTATGCACAGTGTTAATATTGAGAGAAATTGGAAATGTTTTAAACTATTGGAATGGCAGGCAGAATAGAATAATGGTTATAAATAAGTTTGGCCATTTCTGTTGTGTAGAAACAGGAGAATTTTCTTTTTGTTTTTCTTTTCCTTTGCTGTTGTTTCGTATATCTAGCTAGCTAGCTAGCTAGCTAGCTACTTATCTATCTATCTCAATAAAAGAGAAGTGGTGCTTTGAGTTCTGATTTTATTTTTTAAAAACACCATTGTATTTCGAATCCCCATGAGGGGTAAATAGGGCACAACAGTGGCGTAGCGTGGGGGGTGCAGGGGGGCCCGGCCGCACCGGGCGCAACATCTGGGGTTAGGGCAAATCCACAGGTTAGGGGGCGCAAATCCACGGGTTAGGGGGCGCAAAACCACGGGTTAGGGGGCGCAAATTACTTGCCTTGCCCCGGGTGCTGACAACCCACGCTACGCCACTGGGGCACAACCATTTTCTTTTGGGTACCTTATTATGCATATACATGCAATTAAAAAGCAAAAATAAAAAATACACAAATGTATATTCCTCTGTTGCATTTTATAAGAAATATTCATCTTGTTATTTATGATCCCAGATTTAGTAATATAACTATTCTGTTGTCCATCAGTGTAATAATAGTACTACTAGTAATATAGATGGGTGTTCTGTACAGAAAGAACAATTTCTCTGAAGCCTTCTAACCATTTAAGTGAGTTGTCGTCGTATAATTGTAATAGCAATGGACCTTCCACACACATCTTTCATTCTAAATTAGCCCTTTATATTACCACACTGAATTTCATTTTGGGAAGCCTTTTATGATAATAGATCGGATACTGATCAGAGGCCGCACGTGGCATTCATTAACTGTTAAAAGCTCCAAAGCTTGCAGTTTGCCCGCGTATCAATTTTTCCTATACATATGAAGAATGAGATCCTGAATAATGAACATGTTATTTACCTTGGGCAGCCTATGACACTGTTACTTAGTGCTGAAAAGCCATTTTCTACCGTTCACTATTCTCATAGCCAGTGGTGCTTGACCTGATTACCATTCCTCACAGTAAGAGAAGATGTGGACAGTGTTTTGCATCGTTAGAAATTAGCTAGGCAGAACTATTAGTATTGCTGCTTGCCAAGGTACCGTATAGGCTTAAGAAGGCAGACAATTTTCACTGGGCTGTCATTTGGGGAGGGCAGGGGACAGACCCTCTTCCCTACCATATGGCCTCCCCACTCCAGTTTAACATGGAATATACCCAAGGCTGCACTGAATTTTTATGCACAAAAACACTATGTGAAATTATCAGAGAGATTAATATTTCACTTTTGCTTCATGTATGGTTCACCACTTGTTCACAGTTGCTTCTTTGCCAGTTCTTTAACTTAAAAAATCAAACCCGGCAATCCTAGCTCTGAAGGCTCACATAGTAATAATTACATATAGTTAATCCGATCTGTGCAACAATGCCATGAATCCAAATCTGAGCGATGGTAGGAAGCATTGCCATCGTTCTCTGCATAACCAATCAGGTTTGGTTTGTGGTGATGTCATGAAGCTATAACATAGTGATGGCGCTGGTTCCTGCCCTCATTCTGATATGGGCAAAAAATTTCTTCCACGTCAAACATTTCCATCTCCCAAATTGCCATGGAATTTTTTTTCCACAGGAGGGTCAAATACATTTTGTGAAACTCAACCACTGTTTCAACTTATCCCTATGATATATCCATAGGGATATACTGTACAGTATTCTATATACCCTGAACCTGGGGTCTTCTGCATGCACAGCAGAAGCTTTACCATGAAGCAAAGGTCATGAGGTATGGGCATGGCAAAGGGCAGTTCTGTCATAATCTTATTAAGGGCACAGTGCAATAACTGCCCATGATAGTCATCCAATCATAATCCAAACAGCACCCGCATTTCAATGGACCAACCAGCTGCTTTGCAAAAGAACATTGTTTTTTGAAAACTGAAGTTTCAAGCACAATTCTCCTGGAACAGAAACGTTTGCATTTAGATGCCTGGCAATAAGTGAATCAGCCCAGGGTTTTCATTCTGTTTGGTGGTGGATGGCAGAAAACTAGAGTGATAAATGACTGTCCTCAAAAGGCACATGGGTTAGGAAATTACGTACCTAATCTGCATTAGGCTGTATTTCTCTGACAGAAATTGCTGTGCTGAAAAAATAATTGAAGCTGCTGATCAGAAATCTAAAAAATGAGGGACACAATCAAGTTTAAGTGCTGGACTTGCAGGCTGTGTACACATTTTTTAATCTGTGTGCACACAACATTACCCATGATGCAGAGCTTTCCTATAGTTTCTTAAGAAATGTTGTTTGTTGGTTTCCCTTAAACTGGCTACAGTCCAAAAGGAAAACTTAAGCCACATTCATTTTGCAGTTAAGCAGAGTTGTGTACATTTGAGACAGCCATTGTGCATGCTCAGAAAGCAGCACATGTGCAGTAGACAGCTTTTGGGTTGGGGGTTGAGGAGCAAGGAAAGTAAGGAGGTATAGACATCCCTGCATTAGGTAACAACATTCTTGCCCATCCCTGCTCTGGTGTGTGCAAGTGTGCCTTGAAGCACAGCACGGGGGAAAGACCTCGCTGCATTTTAACAGTGGGACTTAAAACAGATTAACTTGGGCCAAGTCACAATCAGCTCTCCTTACTTCCTTTTTACTTTAAAACCCTGCGTGGAGCTTTGATTCTGATCATAGCAATGGCACTGGACCAGAGGGGGGGATGCTTAGCCATTAGCCCCTGTCAAAACCAGGAAAAAAATCTCTTCCCTCATCCCTGATGCTATGAGTTCTATAGCAGGAGAGGAAATACAGATATCACATAGCTACCATAGGTTTTTGGGTGGACTTTTAATATATCTTTTTATATTGTTTTAATTCTTTTAGTGTTTAATCACTATTTTTTCTATGTGAACTGCTAGCTGCCTTGAGTCCTAGTCCGGGGAAAGGAGTGATATAAATAAATACAATAATAGTCTCATCATACACATTGTGGGGCTAATAGCAGTTTGGAGGAGGGTAGCACAAGAAAATGGTGCAAGAAAAGGATCAAAATGCAGTGCCTCACCATTTTTTAAGAGTTATGGTCAGGAAATCCCCCACCCCCACCCCCCAAAAAAATTTCTGTAATTTTGGGCCCCAGTCTGTATAATGCCTAAAGTATTTAACCAGCCAATGAATTTGCCATAAAACTCCAACAGTACAACCCTAACCAAGTCTACTCAGAACCACTGAATCCAATGAACTTCTAAAATGCATAAACAATGTTGGTATTATTCATTGTTAGTGTGCATCATCAACTCTTTTTGAGGGAGGAACAATCTGGCATTCATTATTATTTAATGGCAAGCCTGTCTCGGTGTCTGTTCAACTTCCATAATATGTAGATGCCTCACAAGATTTCAGAATGGTGGTGTTCTCTGCTAAAGGGTTAAAAAATCTAGTTATTATCTCTCCCACCCATCTTCAAACTAAGCAGCATTTGAAAGTCTGGAGATCTTTAAAGCAATTTATGATCACATAACTTTTTTTTTTTCATTTGTCTCGATTCATGTGAAAGTAATTTTGAATCCATAATAGTAAGTATTCTGCGAAATGATCATTAACACTTTGCAATCGATTTAGTAAACATATGCTGTTCCCAAAATAAATAGAAACAAGGAAGGAGGACAGTTAGTACAGCTTACGCATGAGAATATGCGCACATTAGTATGCGAGGCAAAGTGCCAGCAGTAAAATACAGAGGCATTGTAATGATATTTTTAGCACCCTCTTGCAATTTCATATCTCCACACCAAAACTCATAGCGCTGGCTAATAATTTTAATATAAACCTGTTATTGATACTACTTTGCACTTCAATAGAACCTTCTGTTCCATTTTGAAATTTTCAAAAGGAACTATCAAACCTTGTTAAGGAACCTTCATAGCAACTCGGAGAAAATGGTGTGTATAATTATAACCAACATGGTAGTGAAAAGTCCTCTTTCTTCCCATTCCATTTATGCTTAGGGGGAATGACATTCGCCCCAAAGTAAAAAAAAAAAAACTGAGTGGAAAAGAGAGCGAAACCTCTGGCTCAATCAACGTCATCGTCATGCACATAATACACATAATGCTCAAAACCACCAAGAAAATAGAAGTCATGCCAGATTTTACAAAGGGTCAAGAAAACTTCAGGTCTCCTGGCCGCTCTGTCTGGCTCTTGGGATTTTCCCTGAGCTACACACCCTTCTGAGTGACACCCCTCACTACCAACACACTGCACTCTTTTTTAATGTTTTTGGGCAGCTGGAATGTAACCTTGAATTCTGATCCTGTCTCTTGCTTGTCTGGATGGAGAATTAGGAGAGATGTGTTAGTGTGTGTGGGGGGGAGGCCTTACTGCACACAAGTTAAATTCACATTTGTGGCTCTGCTTACTTTTGCCTCTGGCCCCGCCTACAGCTGGCATGTGACACACATACACCCAAAGGTTGTCCAGAAGCGAATGTCATCCTCAGGCTGAAGAGGGTTCCCCTCTTACAAACAATAAAGGCTAAATCATGCAACTGTTCTGATTATGGCGCGTACCTGCCTCCAAAATAACAATAAATCAACTATGTCTAGAAGAAAGCTGTGCAGGTGCCAGACAAACCTCCTTAGGGAGCGCATGGCTCAGGCATAGAGTGCATGCAGGATGTCACAGGTTCAATCTCCAGCAGGACAATACACACACACTCCAATCTGGCACACCTGCTGGTGTACCTGTACTTCCCTTACTGCTGCCCTGCCCCATCCCAGTAACTGGCAGTGATGCCAGTGCCAACAGGCCAGGTCCATGCTGCTGTCCTTCCACACCAGCCGCTCCCATGATGAAGCAGTGCAGCTTCCAGTGAAAAGATCCCCTCTCATCCACATCTGATGAGGTTTGCACTCCATGAAGAGCCTGAGCAGGTGACTTAAGAGCATTGACACATTGGTTTGGGAGAAGGTAATCCAGGAGGTTCTTGGGCCCCAAGCCATTTTGAGCTTTAACCAGAGACATTAGCATTTCAAATTGGGATCACAAGCATACAGGAAACCACTGGTGCTCTCTTGGAAGTCCTTGGTAATTTTTCATAGGGAAACAGTTAGGGCCAGAGGTTCCATCTTGCAAGGGTGATTGGGGGCCAACGTCGCGCACATGACGTCCTGATGTCACACGCATGAGCATTGCACATCCCTACCTAAGCCCGTCCGAAACTTCCCAGGCTTTGAGAAGGCAGTGCCAGGGAAGATATAGGGGACTAGCCTAGTCCCCCTAGTCCACTGACCACACACCTCTGTTTCACAGCTGTGTTCTGCACAAATGGTAGCTTCTGAACCATCTTCAAGGGCTGCCCCATGTATAATGCATTTCAGTAATCCAAACAGGAAGCTACCAGAGCATGGATGACCAGGGGAGAGGAGAAGGCACAACTAGTTAGCCATCTGTAGGAAACAAACAGCACTCCATGCCACTGAGGAAATGATAGCCCTGGACATTTTAGTGCCTGACATGAAGTCCAAATGGTATCCCCCACAGGCACTCTCCTGTGCCAGCACTTAAAAGTCTTGCTGCACTATTCAGAAACACTTGTTCTCCCACTCCCATTATGGTTGCTTCATCCTGCTGCATGGCAGGGCCAGCCTACAATAAGGCTACTGGAGCTTCTGGTGACAACGATGGATCCAGGAGAACCTTGAAACTGCAAAAAAGCTTACAGGGGGAGTGCAACCCTGTTCAAATGGCTGAATACAATCTCCCTGAATCACAGAACCATCTATCCAGGGCACCTCTATTTTGTTGGGATTGAATCTGTTTACTGGCCCTCATCTACTGATCCTAGGCATCAATCCAGTGTTTCTGCAGCTTCGCGTGATTCAGCTGACACAGAGAAATAGACCTGATTGTCCTTGCATGCTTACTTGGGAGTTAAGAGCCATCAAACACAATGGGGCTTACTCTTGAATAAGCATGCATAGGACTGTGTTACAAGAGGTAATACAGAGGTACACACCCCATCATTTATCCATCAGTTTGTTGTGTGAGAAGTTAAGCATCTTGTCTACAGTCCAGCACACAGAGTGAGGTGTGCCTGACATTTTGCAAGATTGTGGCTCTTGTTAAATAATAGATCCAAGGCCAGCACACAGCAATCTCAGATATATTGATACAACAGAGACGTGCAAGATTCAGAGAACATCCTACATCGACTAGTTAATCAATCGCTTTAGTTGATTATTTGCTGGGCTTGTTTATGCTGCATTAACTGAGGAAAAAGCCAAAACCTAGCCAGTCAAATGTAAGCAATTAGGCAAATAATTAAGGCTGCAATCCCTAAACCAGCCTTCCCCAACCTGGTGCCCTCCATATAGTTTGGACTACAACTCCCATCATTCCCAGCAAGCTTGGCCATGCAGGCTGGGGCTGGTGCAAGTTATAGTCCAAAACATCAGGAAGGCTCATGATTGGGGGACGTTGCCCTGAACATTTTTACTAGGGTGAATGCAGTCAGTTGTCATGATTATGTTCTCTCATGTCTTTGCACCATGTCTTTCGCCACTCATCCAGCCTGTCTCATTGCCCTTAGGTCTCTGGTGTAGCAAGGTTGCATGGAGCACTGTCCTATATCCTTAATGTTCAAATGAGTCCTGGAGTCACCAACCAAATCCTAAAGGAACAAGTCTGGGAAACTTACCAGCATGACCAGAAGAGTTGTACAGTTTCAAGCAAATCCCTGGGTCTATGGAAGCTGCACAGCCTACACCCAAATAATCCTGTGTATTGGGAAATTCCCAACAAGTGTAAACATTTTCAACAAAAAGTCCTAGCTCACTGAAAAATGACAAAATGACAATAAATGACAATTGGAAATGGACTACAACCCCCATCAGCCAGTATGGCCAATGATGAAGGATTATGGGAGTTGTACTCCAAAAAGATATGGGGACTCAAGGCTGGGGAAGGCTGCTCTAAGAAGCATATAGCCCTGAGTGTTTATGTATAGATTGGTTAGAAAGAGTAATGGGAAACATTTCCTCAGTAAAAACAGTCAGGGAACACTTAGGCGCCGTAGCCCTCATCACCACTATTCTAACACTGGAGTGAACATCTTTGCAGAGCCATTTGCTTGTTCATTCTTCATTTATCGTGCCTCTTTACAGTGCAAAGTGGTCTATTATGCATGTAGAAGATATCCAGAATAATGGTAACATGAGGGGTGGTGGTGGTGTGGTGACTCTGCATAGAAATTGTTGGTCCATGGGGTGAGCTGTGTCAACTGGTCTGCATGTTACTAATGTAACATGTAAAACAGACCTAAATCCCATTTAGGAAAGCACAGCTGAGCACTTAATTCCCACTGATTTCAATGGGATTTAAATATGTTTAATGTTCCCTGGATTGTAATATTGGATTATGCCACCTTGTATTAAACTCTGATTATAGATGCTCTGAAATACCAATAGCAGCCTATGAAAAGGACATTTCTCTGGACTGCAGCTAGACCTACTTTCAGCCAGGAACGTATGAAAAGAGCAGTCCTGACATTCAGAGGACAGTTAGTTTAATCCTGGAAACTGTATGTAGCCTCAGCAAATATCCTGGGGCTATATCCCTCACCTACGTTTTCGACTTTAGTCTGTTCCTATTAAATCAGCTATGGACAGCCTGCTAAATTCTTCTAATTTTTTAATCTTATCAAACTGACCTTGTAAAGTTGAGTGTTTCACCTCCAATGTAAAAATATATATCAATGTACAAGATAAACCTTTTTTTTAATGAGGTGCGTTATTTCTCTATCAGTTCCTGCTAAATTAAATTGAAAACTAAAAGCACTTTACTTCCTGGCAGATTAATGTGTCTAGTTTATTTTACTTTTAAGTACTCCCACCATGGTATCCTGCTCTCTATGTGGCTTCTTGGCTAATCTGTCTTCATAACCTAGTACTCTCTGTTCCTCCCCACCACCCCTAGCTTGGCTGGTGGAGGTCTGCTGGACAGGTGCACCTTATGTGCAAGCTTTCCTTATGTAAAGGCTCCAAATGGTACAGAAGAATCCATGGGCAGGCATCTATTTTATTGACAAATTTGAAGGAGATGCATTACCAGTGTTACTCTGTTAAGCACAGCTCCACAATCGGAATTTAATTGAAGCATGGTGCCCATAATAGGTTGGGATATTTGTGTTCTTCAGCATTTTGCGAATTTGAAACAGATGGACTATGACCAGGAAACAGAGGAGAACAGACTGGTGTAAAGCAAGTTGGCTCTCTGACAAGGCCAGGTACAGCTGTGGTGTGTATTTTATTCAGCAAGGCCTCCTACTGTATCTGCAGCCTGCTCGACTCGTGATTCAGCTATGACTGGCAGAACGGAGAGCAGAAGCAAGCATGAATCCAGATTTTTTTCCCATAGACCATAATATTTGAGAACCCAGAAGAATCACCATGATGAAAATCATGCCAAGTACATTTTTGATATTTTTTTTGTGTTCTGCAAAGTATAACAAAAACGTTGGCATTTTGAGAACATTCCCATAGTGCTGCTATCTGACAATATCTTCTCTCTTAACTTGGGGGAAGGAAATGAGATGGGTAATTGACTAAATGAGCATGTAAGTGTCAAAGAATAAGCTAAAGCAGTGGTATAAAGCAGTTTAATAGGGTTACCCACTTAGGGAATCTGGCTTTGTTTAAATCCCCACATTTTGGGTACCATCTTTAAGCAGTTGCTTTTCACCATTTCGCAGCATTCTCTGCCAAGCACCTTTTGAGTGGGGTGCCAGGCTCCTATCCTTCTGCTAAGAGTCCTAGACCAAGAATCCCTGTGTTGAAAATGTAGGTTTGATTCAAACCAGCACAGAGCCCGAATACCATGAATACCATTTAGTTTAATGGGATCAAATTATGAGTAGTCAGTGTAAGGACTGCGGAAAATGCTTTAGGTGATCCCATTTTGTGATAAAATAAAGCTTTGGAAATGATTCAGTGGATTGCCTAGTTCAGTCACATACTGCATACATGTCGTATATGTAAACATTATGTTTTTAAAATCAGCACCACCAAAATGGCCAAGGAAAAATAGTCTTCAACTTTCACAAGCAGTTTATTTCATCCTGAACTGCATATTATGCCAACTGCATGGATAGTTGTCACATTAGCAGATTCTAAGAAGGAATCAGATTCATAGGAATTGCAGTGCATGAGGAGAGGAGGTTTAACTTTTCCATCTTCAGGTGCAATCCAGAGCAAAGAGCCGGGACTGTGGTTAGCCTTAGCAGGGGGCAGTTTCCATCTGCACCAGTGGGAACTGTTTTTCTAAGGCTAACTGTGGTCTTGGGGCAGGGAATTTTAATTGGTTTCACATCTAGGGAGGGGCAAGTTAAATCTTCTCTCCTCACATGGTATGATCCTGATGACAATGAGGTGGGTGCCTCTAAACCTGGCATTGGTACTCCCCACCCCCAGTGTTTAAAAACCATTGCCTCTTGTCCTAGTCATAGCAGAAAGGGGGGACAATTGCTTAGCATTCTCCTTCTCAGGCAGAGGCGTACCTAGGCTACCTTGCACCCTTGGCAAGGAGCTATATCAGAGACCATGGACCAGAAACTCAAAGTTTGCTTTTTGTTACCTTTCCCACTCTGCCAGTGACTTCCTCTGTGGCCATCGGGGTCTGCTTTGCTGTGCTCTTTGCACTGTTACTCATTGTGTATCTAAACCAACCATAGCCATGCTGATTGTTGATCGCCTTCTGCATTCTCCCATTCATCTAGGCCTGTCAGAGCTGATACTCATTGCCCTTTGCCCAAGTAAGAATGTTTGCATCTCCTCTCTCCTTCATCACTCAGATTATGCCTTATATTTTCCTATCATTACTGTTTAGGATGCTATTGCATGCATTTATCCCAGTATCAGTGGCACAGTGCATTATGGTTTCCAGACTACAGCAGAAGTCTTTGAAACCCTAGAAAGCAACAGAGACAGGACTGGGGTGGTTGGAGCAATGACAAAGGGCAGCTTCATATGTTCAGATGCACTACTTATGACCTTGCAAGCACAAAGATCAATAACTCAAGGTATCATTATTCTAAATGAATAGTGAGTGCATGATTCAATTGAGTAACTTGAGACATTTGTCTTATATGGGAAATGAACCGATTGGGGACATCAGAAAATCATTTAAGTTATATTTTCATTTTCTATTGTTAGATGAAATGTACCTGATAACATGTCCCACTGATTTCAGTCTGGATTACAGTACCATTCTATACATGTCAACCCAGAAGAAAGTCCCATTAAATTCAATGGGACTTACGGTACTTCCAAGTAAGTGGGCATAGAAATGTAGCCGTAGGTGCACTTTGCTTTCCCTGCATTGGGACATATGTTTGCTGGTATCATGAGCTATGATCTGTTACCAGTCTTTAGAGAAGCAGCGATTCTATTGACTGCTAGATGTGAGTGTTGTGGCACTAAACCATGATGCCTATAAGTGAAAATGTAAGAAGAAACGTTGCTGTGGAAAGAAGTGATGGTCCAAGACAAGAACCCCTCCCAACTCTACACTTTCCATAATGTTTTTTCCATTCTTTCCAAGGCAGACAGAATCCACTTTGCTTCAATGTTGCTCATCACAACAATCTGCATCACTGCTTCCCCAATATTTCACTGTAATATTTCAGGGCTTCCAAAATCAAAGCATAAAAAGCCAACTTAAAAAACACAAAGTGAATGCATAAGAGCATCAGAAGATCCCTGCTGGTTCAGGCTAATAATAATTCTGCTGCTCCCAACAGAATTAAAAGCACAATAAAATGGCCCATCTAATCCAGCATTCTATTCCTCCTGTCAGCCAGTGGTTTGGAAGAAGTCCAAAAGCAAGAGAAACAACTGAGGACCTTGTGGTATTAATGAGTAATTTAAACTAGTCATGCCTAATATTCCACTGATTAAGTTGTGAAATGTCCCTTCTATCTGTATGCATAATATTCGTGATTTTACTAACTAACCTGCTCCTATGTGGATTTCTGGCAGAAAAGAATTCTAAATTCAACAAAAGAACAGACCAAAATGATTGCATTCATGCTCTGCAGTGGCTGAAAACATTCATAATCTCGAATTGCATTGGTCCATGGGACCTTTGGAGATGCTGACAATGAAGACATCAAAGGCTAATTAAGGTGTTGTTGTTTTTTGCCAGTTTCAAATTGCAGCTTCTTTAATTACACCTTCATTGTATACTTTAGATTGTGAGAGTCACAGCTGACACTGTAAACATATTTATTTCTTGCTTACGCTTTCCCTCTAGCCTCTCAGGCCATTCCCTGTGTATCTATTCATAATTTGCAGTCCAGTAGCACTAACCCCAGGCAGGTCTTTAGTAGCTTTGACTCCCTTCTCAAACTCTTCCTCCTCCGGGTTCTGCTGGTCATTCTCATTTCTCTCCTGATGATTTTGTCACTTCATTTTAATGTAAAACTCAGTGGGATCTATGAGACTGTACACTACTACGGCACATCTGAAGTTGGAGTCACAGCTTGCTGTGGCTGCATTGTGCTTCATTTATCTTTCTCATTCCATTCATATCTCCCAGTAGGGCAGATTGCACCCTCTCCCCTTCTGATGACCACTGGGCTGACATCCCATCCATCAGGCTCTGTCCCCTCCAGCCCACTCCAAAATATGTTACCTTTCATTCTGGAGACTTCCTCAAACACCACTAAATCTTCTGTGTCTTCTCTAATTTTTTTTCCTGAGTGCTACATGACCTCTAGTTGTTTGGAAGGCTAAAAATAACACCTCTGGACACACACACACACAAACCCTTGGCAACTTTAAAAACTGTTTTCTGGTATCTCTTCTGTCAGCAGTTTCGCAGCATTTCAAGACCAGTTGGTGTCACAAAAGGGAAAAGGATTTCACAGTAAGGGTGAAATCCTACAGTCAGTTTCATAAACTCATTCCTTGAAAAGTCACTAAAGTGAAGTGTGATGTTGAATGAAGTGCTCAAGTGATGCTCTTTCAGATTTCTTCAGACTGAAATGGTCATAGGCCTTGACCGCTTTGTCGTATGATGGCAGAGCCTCACACAGAGGTTCATGTTAGCCAAGAGGGAATCTGCATAATACCCAAACCAAGAACACCATTTTTTTAATTATTATTTTTTGGTTCTTGAAAATGGAGTACCATTCACCAGTGAGGTATTGTGGCTCATGTTCATCCTTATTTCCAGCATCCAGGTCCAATGTCATCATATTTAGATGACTCACAGGCCACAGGAGAGTCCTCAGCACTTCCTTCTACCCCATTCTGGCCTGTGGACCTCATTCTATTATCACCCTCTGAGATGCCCCCCCCCCATAGCTTCTCCTTCTCCACAGGTGAATGCTCAGCTATGGAACCTTCAAGAACTGCAGACAGCTGTTTCAGTGGGGCAGAACTGCTGGAAGGGAAGACTCGAGTTACCGTTTTCTGATAATACGTCTTCCAAAGCTCAGTCATTAGGACTCATCAGGAGCTGCCCAGGGTCCTGAACTGCCTAACCTGGCTTTGACTGGAAGAGGCTTTGGCAATTCCTGGTGGGGCCCGAGGAGAGGCCCAAGGACCTGATAGAGAGGCCTGGAGGACCACATTTGGCCTCCCAGCTTGAAGTTCCTCACCCCTGCAGTAAGCCAGTGGAGAAGAGTTGAAAATAAAAAGAAGCTTTTCACCTGACAGTAGAAGAAATCTTCAGACCCCCATAGTCAAGATGTTCTACAAAACAGAAAGCCTCAGTAGTCGTTTCTGTTTGGTGGTATCATTTCAGTAAATGGGGAACCCAGAGCAAGTCTACATGACCAGCTCTCAGTGGGAGAAGAGGGGGAAAGGAGAGAGGCATTCCCTATTTATCAATGGTGACTTTAGAGCTTCTTCTTTCACTCATAACTCCGAAAGAATAGTTTTTGGCCAGGAGAGACATTATGAACCAGTGCCCTGTTGAGGACCTACAAAGCATAGAACCATGCCTGCCCACCCAGCCCAGATCATAGGCATCCGTCCTGAAAAGAAAGTTCCAGAAACATCTTTCTGAGAGTGACAGATTCAGAATTGAAATGGCAAGTGATAGCTTTGACTCAATCACAGTGTCTATAGTTGTGAGAGATTAATACCAGGAGACATGGATTATTCTCTTTCTCTCTGTTGATACATCTGCAGAATACCGTACATGCCAGTTATGTGACTAGGAAAGAGGTAATGTCAGAGAGAGACAGATAAAATCTCTAGCATGAATAAAAAGGTATCCTTCACAAATTTCTTTTCCCAGCTCAGCAATGAAGTGCATGTTTTCTATGTATGGCAGCAATGAGGAACCTGTGTCCCTCTGCATGTGGTTGTACTCCAACTTCTCTCAGCCCAAACCAGTCAGGAATGATGGGAGCTGTAGTCCACCAACATCTGAAGAGCCCCAGATTGGGTGAAGCAGCTTTACGCTGAAGAAAAAGACAGGTGCCTGTCAATGGGCTTGCCAACTGGAATTAAACACAAGGGAGGCAACAGAGGAAGAGGAAGAAAGTTGGATCAGGGATAAAAGAGAGGAAATAATATTTGTGTGGGGATGTTAAGTAACACATTCCTGTCTTAGATATGTGATATACTTGGCTGCACGTCTTTACCAGGCTCCTGAAGAAAATATTGTCCTTATTGTTAACATTTCCCAGTCACTTTGTACAAAACAAATGTGACTTGACAAGATAGAAAGCAACAAATAAAAGCAATTTAAAACCAAATTTTTCCTTTTTAAACAGAACAATACAAAATACACAAAATGTTCATCTAGTAACAAATTAATAAACACAAGCCCGTACCACCACCCCACTAAAAGGTGAGCACCACTGTAATACTAGACATGTAGATAGCTTTAAATTACAGTATTTCTTGTTTGCATGTGGCTGGTTTCAGCTCAGTTTTATTCCACCAGCATAGCAGAAAGTTCTTCCCCTGCTGCCCCCCACTTTTCCAGGGTAGAGAAGAATTTGACTTCTGATGTGCATCACAACAGTAATAACTTTTTGCTTCACCATTGATCCATAATCTTGAACCTTCAAAAAGACAGACAGCAGTACCAGTCTGAGTGATAGGCCATTTTCAATATGAGCGACATGAATTGTCAGTTTTGGGCAGACTGTACAATACATTCTTTTTTTCTTTTGCTCTGTTTTCCAGGCTAGTTACCAGGTTTGCCTATACATGGTTCACTACAGCAGGAATTCAAGTAGATATTTGCCCAGCCGTCCCCTCTGCTCCCCCCCCCCTTTTGTAGCTGGTCACACACATTACTTAAGCTCCATTCCATCACATACTTCCTTTGAAAAATGACACTCTATTGCTCCACTGTAGCAGTGATAGAAATTTAATCAACACAAAATGACTTGAGTGAGCAAACAAGTGAGTGGAGCATGGAGTACTTAAAATAGTGCCATGAGGGTATTGTGGTCGAAAGCCTGTCTTTGTGGAGAGCAAGTTATTGATTTCTTTAAAGGATTATGCTCCTAGCTTTTGTTTTCTCTCTTATCCCTATTGTTTACTTTTCAAGACTGCAATGATATTCAACCGTAAATCACTATGCTTTTTGAGTTATTTTTAGCTACTGTGGCCGGTACACCTGTGCTAGAGAGAAAGAGACAAAATGGCACAGAAAGAGATAGGCAACCCTGTTTCTGCAACAGAGGGATACAAACAACACATGTAGGAAGGGCAGGATAGAGCCCACCAACCCTGCCTCTGCTCTCTGCATATTCTGTGAAAAGTCTGAATGGAACCTAGGCATATGCAGCTCTAAGCATATTGACTCTCTCCATGCAATCAGGAACCTTGCAAGATGCTCAGTCACATGTACAGAGCCTATACACATTCAGCTCTGTGTGTGTAGGCTTCTGTCAGACCTTTAACTACTAGGAGTAGGGCCAACAGGTATGATCCTCATCTCCTACACACACACACACAGAGAGAGAGGGGGGGGTTCCTGCACACGTTATGACACATGAATGTGGCTCTTGACTCTTGGCCAAGCTTCTCTAACCTAGTGTCCTCCTAATGTTTTGAATTGCAACTCCCATCATCCCAGAATGTTGGCCATGCTGGCTGGGATTGATGGAATTTATAGTCCAAAACATTGGGAGGGCATCAGGTTGAGAAAGCCTTCTCTAAGCTAAAATGAATAAATCGGAATCGGATTTGTGATGGAAAGGAAAAGAAATGGAAGGAACCTTTTTTCATATGTGGTGGGCATGAAAAATAGTTAAAGAATATTGGGAAATGATGTATCATGAAATGGGGAAAAATGTTTAAAACAACATCCCCTCCAAAAACCCAGAGGCGTTCTTGTTAGTAATGGTGCAGACAGAGGTACCCAGGTCTCAGAAAAACTTATCTATGTATGCAACAATGGCGGCTCAGATATTGTTAGCCCAAAAATGGAAGGTGAAGGAGGTTCCTAGTAAGGAGGACTAGCAACTTAAGATGATAGAATATGCAGAGTTTCCAGGTCTAACAAGTAAAATAAGAGAGCAAGAAGAACAAGTATTCAGAGAGGAGTGGGAAATTCTTGCTGAGTATGTATAAAATAATTGTACACAGTTGAAAATGTTCACAGTATTAAGGTAAATTCAACAGTGTATTATATTGCAAAGGGATGTAAGATTGGAGAACTGAATTAGATGGATATACAATATATGCAGGAATGGTGGGTAAGTTAAAAGAACTTTGGAAGGGGAGGGAGGGAAGTCATTGAATGTATGGTTATAATGAAAGATGTTTATTTGGAAATGTATAATATGAAAATGTAATAAAAATTATTTGAGAGAGAGAGAGAGAGAGAGAGAGAGAGAGAGCGCCTTCTCTAGGTCATTCTGAACATCACAGGTCACTATACCCAGCAATACAACCAAGAAGTGTGGTATCTGAAGAAGTGTGCACAAAAGCTTATATCCAGAACAAACTTAGTTGGTCTCTAAGGTGCTACTGGGCAAGAACATATATATATATATATATATATATATATATATATATATATATATATATATGAATTTCGACTGCATCAGACCAACATGGCTACCTGCCTGAATACAACCAGGTGTACATCTGACAGCTGCAGGCAGCCCACCAGGCCTTGCTGTACAATCCATCCGTTTATCTCATTCATACATTACATTTTTAAATGTACACTTTAAAATCATGTGTTTGCAAAAAAAAGGATTGTATGACACTTCTACAGACTTATGTCTTACCTCTGCTAAGAACCTTTCTGCTGGTTAAGAACATCTTTGCGTCTTTGGTCTGCAATGAACTCTTTATAGGAGTTGAAGAATCCATAAAAAGGTAACATATCTGTAGGTTTATTTGTCTTGCTGGCCAGCCAGTCACCTTTGAGTTCTGATTGCAGAAATTCATTCAGCTAACATACAAAACAGAAAGTTCTAATGTGCCCAATTTATGTAGCCACAGGAACACACACACCCAGTGAAACCATCTATTTAACATAAAACTGCTTGTCTTTTTTTTATGTTCTGTTGATTCTTACACCTGTGAAATTAGTGGTGCCTGTAATCACTGGCGGACGAAGGTGGGGGCGGGGGGCAGTCCACCCCAGGTGCCATCCAGGGGGTGACATCGCGGCCGCCCCACCCCCAGGACGCTCACTGCTTGCCGTGCACCCCCAGGATGCTCACCGCTCGCCACACATGCCCCGGGACATGCACCGCTTGCCATGCCCCCACACGTGCCACACCCCCGGGAGGTGCGCCTGCCATGGCCCCGGATGCACTCCGCCTCTGGTGCCGGAGCAGGTAACTTCGACACTGCCTGTAATTGACAGGCACATTCCAAAGAGGGGTTGCTACAGGGCTCAGTTAGTTTCCACCTCTTTCCCCCTCTCCTGCTCCAACACAGCTGCGCATACAAGCAGCACTCTGGACCCTTAGTAAAGGCCCTTTACAAACTCTCCATCCCATCTGGAGACAAGTGAGTTTAGTGATTTGTCTCAAGCAGAGACATAGGGTTGGATGCTGCTGAGGGAGGCACAAATAAACCTCCTGATGTACTGTTTTCATGCAGTGATTGGGTGGGAGAGTAAACAAGGGTCCATTGAGTCCAGTGGCAATTGCTCCATGTGTAAGAACTGCACCTGGTGGAGACTGAATTCTGTCCTATATAATCAGTTTATAGTACAATCCTATGCATATTCACTAGTTCAATGGGACTGCAGCCTTATTATGAAATAAAATCCAGCAGCTGGCACTGAAATCTGCAAATGTTTATTTCTCTACAAATTCACTAGAAAACTCTAAGCTTTGGGGGTGTGGGGGTGTCATATATCTGCATCCTGGCACCCCTTTAAATATTCAGCACACATTAAAAATTAGCATACCAGGGACAGAAGGTCTAATCTACCTCTTTCCTTTAAGTAATGCTTTCTATAATTAATAAATCTTATTTATGGGAGGGGGTGTGTGATCAAATAAAAAACCTGTCATTGAAATGAAAGAGTCCTGCAAGGACTTTGCTCAGTGATATTGTTGAGCATACACCTTGGCTGTTCAATGAGCATGTGCTCAGAGAAATCCACTGTGCATATATTTCAGAACTGACCATAGACTGTATAAGTGAAATTAAAAAAAAACTACATGTGCCAATTCATAGAGAAAGTGTAACCAATTGTTCATCATGCTAAAATATTACATGTTATTTTGAGAGAAGCTAAAGCAGATTCAGAAAGAAAAATCCATTTTAAAATGCCAAGCAATAATTATCATGTACAGTAGACTAGCACATGAAAAAATAGGCCATGTCTGGAATAATTTCTGTCAAATGCAGCTAAAGACTGTCCTCTTTAATATACGTGAAGCACCGAGCAGGTATTAAAACCTATAGCATATAAATCTGTTGTGAAAGTTTACAATTCACTGAGTCTCAAGTGTCGCAAAGTTGGTATGTGCAAAGGGAATCCTAGATTGTCAGCTTTAAAAATAGCTTCATACAGCATCAGGTAGCTGGTGTGAAAACAGACATGGAGCATAACTAGAAACCCTTGATTGTTAATAAATGTCTGGGGAAAATGATAGCTTCCTTTGCAATCTAGAGCTCTTGAAGGTGTGCACACATTCTTTTTCGGAAGAGTGTGGAAAGTTAGATAAGCATCTGCCTCAATTCACTACAAAGCCCTTGGGTTTGAGTGTAGGAAAACATATGGTGCCTGGCAGGTGAGCCTCTGCTTCACCTGCATAGTGCTTTCCTCTAACAACACATGCTACTGGCAAGCAATATGCACAAAGATAGCCAAAGATTGTAGTTTAGCATTTTTGATCCCCAGGTGAGTTAGCTAAAGAAGCATCTATATTTCCATCATCCTGGACCACTGGTATGCTAAGCTGTCGTGGCGTCATACAATAGCCACAAACCAAAATGGATTTAAAGTAATTGGTTTCAATAGGATTGCTTAATAAACCCATTGAAGTCAGACTTTGTGTTGGGCTGTGCCCAGTCTTTAACCTGCATGAGGCAGGCCCACAAAGTCTCAGCTAAGAGAAGCTAGATGGCATCACTTAAATAACTCTTGAGAGAGGAATGATTTGGCATCCTTGGGTGGGAGGTGGGGGACAGGGGCTTCCTAGTAACTTATAGAAGGGGCAGCAAATATAGTACCCTGCAGATACTATTGGATTAAAACTCACATAATCCTTGACTGTTGTCCATGCTGACTAAGGCTGATGGAAGTTGGAGCCCACCAACATCTGAGCGCCCTCTTCTACCCCTGACCTATGGGCTACAATATATTCAGTTCTTTCGAAGGCTCTGTTTAACCTAGCTTGTAGATAGTAGGCACTAAGAAATCTGACTTTTTGAAAATCAGTTGTTCTATTTTGCTCTAGCACAGTCCCAAGTGAGCACAAGATGTTGCACCTTCTGGAGAAGCACGTCATAGTCATATTTATGTGCTACTTATGCCCAAGGGATAACATGGATGCAAAGTGAATGACACATTTAGTCCTGCCCCATGGTAGCATGGCTGCTTTCAGCCTCTCACATGTCAAGGAATAACTTCTAAGGAGCGATCCTTTTTTATCCATGTAGGCAACTAAGACCCCCAACCTCTTGGGAACATGACATTAGAGTTAATATTACAAAGGAAGAGCCCCTTTCGGTACAAAGTAGAAGCAGGGATCACTTTAATAATCCAACCCACTGCCCACATGTGTTCTCGGTAAATGAAAGCGCTGCTCCCTGAAATACATTATTAAATTGCTTAGGAACTGGAAATAATTCTGTACTTTGGAAATTACATTGTTTTTAGCACTTGGCTCAACAGTCCCATTACTAGATTCTAACGATGATGCTAGAGCTCCGTCATCATTGCTCATCTTCCTCTGATGCCTTCCATAATAAATTTAAAAATACTGATTTTGTAGCTTTGAGAGTGCAATCCTGTGGTGAAGCTAGGCAGGCTGGAGAGCTTCAGGACACTGACCAAAGACCTCTGCAAATGTTTTCCTTTATTTTGTTTTGTTACGCGGCAATTTAATTTCAGAATGTTTCACTTCATTTTATTACCGTGAGCCACCCAAAGAACTCATGTTATACAGAAATAATGCATTGTTGAAGATTGTCTGAAAGAGGTGTAAGGCTATACTGACTATCCCTGCCCACAATGCTACACACATGTGTTGAGTAGCCCCACATCGGGCATCCGCATCTATCATGCAAAAGTCTGAAGGGAGGGAACTTCCATGCATATAGCTGTATGCAGCTTCCTATGTTCCTGTTTTTCTGTCAAAAGTTAAACTTCCCCTTCCACCTCCACAGTCCTGAGACTGCTGAGCCTTGGCAGCCCAATTTCCTGCTTCATTTTATGACTGCATAGATAAGCTATGCAACTGAGAGCAAAGGATGGAGCATCCAGAAAGATGCCGTGGATTGACTACTTGACTACTTGTTGTGGATTGACTGCTTGTGTTTCCCATTCTGGAAACATATCTTTCATCAGTCCATGGCTTTTTCTGCTGTTCCTCCTCCCTCACCCACTTCTCAGAAAGCCTTCCCTGTTTTAGCTCAGCTCCTTGCAGGCACAAAGCATCACCTAATTTGGGCAAAAGGTTCATCAGACCATCATACAAAACCAATTAGGTTTTTTTTAATAATGGATTTAATACATGGTTGCTTGGGATTTTGTGGAAAACAAGTAGTAATGCTCTGTTCTTCAAGTTGGATCTGAAGCATTTGCTGCCCTGCCGCCGCACACCAGGTGCATATTAAAACCAGACATCAATGCTTTACAGAATCCAGCATCCTTGCACTGAATAAGGCATCCTGCTGCACCTTCCTCTAAAGGCCACCATTTCATTTTTCCATCAGCTTTGCTGGCTGCCTTTGATGCTCTTAGAGTGTATTGAACCCTCTTTTGTTGCCCTGTCTCTCTTTTTTTATCAAAACAGTCAGGCTAGTCCTCAAAGTTGCTGTTTTTCTCACACGTCCACAGCATCATGAGCTATGATTTAATTTTCATATCCATTTTCTTGTTTTCATCTACCTTGCACATGATTCCAGATGAATACCTTATTCCTCTCTCCATGTTTTTGTCTCACTTTTAACATCTTATAACTTGACTGTGATTTATTTTTTTTGCCTGCATTCCTAGGTAACACCTTACACGTATCGCCGTACTTCGCATCATTCTGAATCTAACAGCCCAATTCTATGCTGCTGCTTTTAAGCTGTAGTAGCAGTATCTGGTGTGTGAGTCACTTGCTTCCAAAAAGGAATCTGTACAAACCTAGTGTGTCTCTGCTGGAACCACATTGCATCACTAGAGGCAAAGGCAGGCCCAGGCCAACAGAATAAATGGCCTCCTGGACCCCCTGTGCCTGAGCCAGATCCTATTAGATTCTATCTCTATTATATTTTATTCAAAGATGGGTTATTTTTTAAAAAAACCAACAACTTATGCAAGGCATGCAAAGTGTCAGCAGCCATTTTATGTCATCCAAATAGGAAGATAACCAATTTTTGGAGCAACAGAATTAGATTTAAATCTTTGCTCACTCATAATACTGTTGTTGGAATCAAAGACTCCACTCTCACCATTGCAATCACATGGATGCCCTGCGTCTGGAGCACAATGTCAGTGATGAAGTTCCACATGAGTCAGTTTGGTGCAAAGTGAAAAAGTGCTAACCCTAGATGGGCCATGTCCTCTGGGTTATGCTCAGCTCAAATGTACTGGGTCTTGTTATGAGAAATTGGCGATAAGAGAGATTTGCAAAATATGTTCCCTAGAGTTAGCCCAAACTGCCTCACACAGGGATGTTCAGAATGTGCTGGCCGCTAGCATGGAGCGAGTTCTAATTCCACCAGTCACTTGTAACTAGTCAAATTGCCCCAACTCTAAATGCATTGCATTTTAAATTCAGCAAACCACAGCCTTGAAATGAAGGCTGACTAGGTTCTGTTTTGTCCTTTGCTTGGGGTTTTTTTTAAAATCACAAGAAAATGTATTTCACACAAGTCTGCTTGCCCTCTGGTGGAATTGTTGTGAGATATATGTGTTTGCAAGTACTGTATGTCTTCCACTTGGGTCCAAGTAGATTCTGAAGTTGAAAAAGTAGTTTGGGGATTTTGTGCGACAGTTTTATAAAGGGGGGGGGTGCATTTATTTCCCCTCTCTGGTCTCCTCTTTTCAATATTCCTCAGCCATAGTCATAACTGATGCATTGCTATTTTTAACTGGAGGAAGAAAGAGTCCTGGGAGGTACCATACCTCAAAAAAGAAGCAGATACATGCATGCTTCTTTCAGTGGAAATTGTTACCGGCTGTTAGTCAGCCAGTAAATTGAAGGGAAATCCAGGCTTCCTAGATTTGTTCAAAATATTTGCTCAACATACCTTGAACCCAACATTATCTACAGCAGCACACTCCAGCCTCTATCACTGGCCAGGAGTCAAAGTGCACTGGGAAGCTGTACCTCCTGCCTCCCAGGACAAATATCAGAGCAAGAGTGGAGGCCAACTTGGCCTCATTCAGTGTCAAGAAAAAGATCAGATGTAGGGAGATTGCACGCACACACGGACACACTTTGTAGCTAAGAACTAAGGTCCAAGTTTGTTTGTTTTCCGCCTCCTCCCTACCAAACCATTTTCCTTTTGCATCATGCCTTTTAGATTGTAGGCTTGCGGACACTAGTGACCATCTTATTAGTGGTCATTGTCAGCCACTCTAGGAGCCTTTGTGGGGAGGCTGGAGAGCAAGGTCAACAAATGTAAATAAATACAAAAATGGACCGTATCATCGCTCTCTGCACATGTTTTCATCCAAACTGCTCAGCTGAGGTTCTGCTGCTCCTGATCCTATGCCTAGCTGATGCTAAGAACTGAAAAGTTCTAAAAGTGATCATATATTTAAATTGATTCTAACATATTCAAACAAACAAGGGGCTGTTCTTATTTTTACTAGATGTGGCATGGATGTCATAATGAGCCAAGAGGAATCTAGCAACAAGGCTACACTTTGACACCATTTGGTATGTGGTTTTCCCACCCCCTTCTTTTCCTCTTCTGTCTTTTATCTCTGTGCTATTTGCTTAAAGATTGCTTCAGATTTAATGTGAGAAGGAAATAGCAGGCAACTCCTCCTGGAAAAGAACTAAGCCCTCAAATTCCTTTTAGGCACTGTGTATATCAAAGAGCAGAAAAACTAACCTAAGGCTGCCCAAGTGTGTTTTGGAAATGCAATAATGACTAATTGACCTCTTTTAATGAGCTTAAATGCTATCAAGTAGATAATTACAATGGATATGACATTTTTTATCTAGAGTTCCAGAAACGCTCTGATAAAAATCTCCATGACAGGCTGTTTCAAAAAATGAATCAAAAGCAATTGGGGAAAAAAGATGATTTTGATATGCAAACAAAAAACAAAAAAACTATGCCTCTTCTTAAATTAATCCTTCATGGCCTGGAAGGGAAGAAATCAGAAATGTTTCACAAGGTTCGTGTTATTCCTACCTTTTATTCCTACCTAAATGCAAAGAGCAACTGCATCCCTTGCTGGATTTGCTGATGATACCAAATTGTGAAGCACAGAATGAGTGGCAAGAAATATTCATCACAACTTAGGTCAGCTTCATAATTGAGCTGACACATGGCAAATTACATTTATTACACAGAAATGTGAAATAATGCACATTGTGTTCGGTATGGCAAGTATGAAATTACGGCAATAGAATATGACCCAAGAAAGCTTTGACAAAAGAGCTCTGTGTATGGAATAGATCTCAGTCCTAAAGGGCCAAGCAATGAACAGGCAATTATAAAACTGATTCTGGGGCTTCCAAACCACAACTGCACAGTGGAGACAGCTCTTCTAGGAGTAATGGGGCACAGCCCTCCCAAAAATAATGTGAAGCATTTAAAAAAAAAAAGATTGCCCCCAAAATCTGAAAACCACACACTTTCCTGCCCCACATACATTTTATCTTCTGTTTGAACTCAGAGAAACTAAGCAAATATGTCTGTCAATCCACTGTTCTCTGGCCAGCCAGGTCTCTAGCATTCAGCCATCCCTAATCCAAAAGTATAGCTACGGCAGAGGTCCCCCCTCCATGTGTCTCCGGGCAGAAAAGCCATGTGACTGACATTTTAATTATAGGGAGACTGCCTCTTCTCCAACCCCTGCTCTGAAGGCTCCTTTTCCATGAGGGCTGGCCAGCAGCCTCAGTATTGGGTTGCCTTGAAGGGCAGTCTGAGCATACACAGAGCTGTTTTCTTGAAAGCCACACCTCAAAGAACATTCTCTGTAACTAGCAAGAATGGCGTGGGTAGTTTTGAGCAATATACCTTATTTATCAGTGTCACATTTATATCCACGCCACCTTTCCTCCAAGATGTCACTCATGGGTCCCCTCCTCCCTATGTTATCCTCTCCACAACCCTGTGAGGTAGGCTAGGCTGGAGAGAATGACTGGCCCAAGGACAGAGAGTGCCCCTTCATGGATCACTGCCTTGCCGTGGCGAAGGGGCTTGAATAACTCCGAGAATTGATGCTTTTAAATTCTGGTGCTGGAGGAGACTCTTGAGAGTCCCATGGACTGCAAGAAGATCAAAGCTATCCATTCTGAAGGAAATCAGCCCTGAGTGCTCACTGGAAGGACAGATCCTGAAGCTGAGGCTCCAATACTATGGCCACCTCATGAGAAGAGAAGACTCCCTGGAAAAGACCCTGATGTTGGGAAAGATTGAGGGCACAAGGAGAAGGGGATGGCAGAGGACGAGATGGTTGGACAGTGTTCTTGAAGCTACTAACATGAGTTTGACCAAACTGCAGGAGGCAGTGGAAGACAGAAGTGCCTGGCGTGCTCTGGTCCATGGGGTCACGAAGAGTCAGACACGACTAAACGACTAAACAACAACAACAAGGACAGAGAGTGAACATTCCAAGCATTCTGAGAAAATAAAATAGTAGCAGTATTTCTGCCTCCCCCATTTTGTTATTCATTTTTTTATGACATAATTGGTTTAATTGAAATCATACTTATTTCTTTATACATTTGTTATATTACCTTTTCCCCATTAATTTTTGTTTCCATCCATTCTCCCCTTCTTTTCTTTTAACTTTTGCTTTTGCCACTGTTATCATTCTGATCTTCAAAAGATCTGCCCACAATAAACTTCTTCATCATTAAGGTTTTCCAGAACACTTTCAAAGAGCATGTCTTCAATTTCACTAGCTAATTTTACATATGTCTGAGGATGCTTGGGGAGGGGTAACACCTCTGGTGGGGGACATGTTGTGTTTTGGTCCAAACCCTGCACCAAGTTCTTATCAGTGGCTCCTAGAAGCTATCAGCTGTCAGCCACAGCAGGTGCTGTGATTCTCCAGTGGCTTGACTTCACCCCGAGAGGTGCATTCCATCGTCTCTTGAGACAGATGGGTGCCAACAACAACAAGGTTTTAAGAAGTACTCATATTTGTAAATCTGGGGTTAGGAACTTGTGGCCCTCCAAATGTGATTGAACTACAACTCCCATCAGCCCCAGCGAGCGTATCCAATGGGAGTTATAGTCTAGCACAGGGGTCAGCAACCTTTTTCAGCCGTGGGCCGGTCCACCGTCCCTCAGATGGCCTGACTATATTTGGGGTGGGGGAATGAACAAATTCCTATGCCCCACAAATAACCCAGAGATGCAAAGGACACATTCTACTCATGTAAAAACACACTGATTCCCGGACCGTCCGCAGGCTGGATTTAGAAGGCGATTGGGCCGCATCTGGCCCCCAGGCCTTAGGTTACCTACCCCTGGTCTAACAGTATCTGGAAAGCCTACAGGTTCCCTACACTGATATAAATAATGACTGTTTCTAGTTTATCAGCAGACAATATTTCTAGCCCATTATGAGTGACAGTGCTGTCAGTGAGGATAATGTCATTCCAATGCATTTTGTATTTTACATTCTGCAATGCTATTTCTGGCTTGTGTTTCCAATAAGATAAATTTCCTTGCGATTGACTTTGCTTTATATGCTATTTGTTGATGCATTATTTCCGCAGCTATATTATGTCTGCCAGTTAAAGTAAGGCACCCTGCTGGTAGATGTTTTATGGTCTCTCCTGGATTCGTACATAGTCTACACTTATCTGTGATATTTTCCCTCATTATAGGCTTCCGATAGATATTCGTCCTTATTACTTGATCCTGTATAGATACAGGGAAGCCCTCAGTTTCACTCCAGAGAGAGCCAGAAATCAGCCACTGAACACATATTACAACCAAATGCTTCCATGAAGTGCTTTGCCATTCCAAACATTTAACCTCTCCTATATATATTTTTTCCACTGGGTGATGTATTTTGTTTCTATACATAATTGTTACAATTTGTCATCACTTACATCTGACATGGATAAAATAGATTGTTTTCTCTTATGAAATACTCCTGTAGGATTGCCCCCTCCATCGAAGATATCTGTTTGTTTGTTTGTTTGTTTGTTTGTTTGTTTGTTTGTAAAAAAATTAAGCATACAACAGCAAAAACAGAATAAGAGAAGCAATCAAAGCCCTCTCCATTCAACTGCTCATTTAAGCTCAATTACCTCAATGTAGTTTTTATAGGGTTTTCTATGAATTTCTGAAGTTGTCAACAGAAGGTGAAAATCAGCAAACTGGTAAACCAACCTTAGGTAAGTGGAGAAAGAAAAGTCAGGATTGGGGCAAAAACAAGAGATAAAAGGAGGTATAAATTACTTAGAAGGGCAGGCTATGTACATACAATAGAAATACTTTAGAATGGGATTTCAAATGTTGAACAGTACAGATGATGCTAGGGCAGGGATGTCTTTACCAAAATATTTTTTAAATCTTTTGTTGTTATTACTTGTAGCCAGTGCTTTTCTTCTTAAAAAATGTTTACGGGTACTCTCATTTTGACTCAAAAAAAATCATCATTTCATAGTTCAAATTGGGGAAAATAAATACAGTGAATGGACAAAAGTACAAAGATTCATAAAATGTTTAGGGGTATGAGTACCCCTGCATACCCCCCAGAAAAAAAGCACTGCTTATAGCAATCCTCCAAGGGCGTGAGGGTGTTGTTTATGGGATCTCCCTTTGTAGTCCCACAACAGCTCTGAGAGATCAGTTGCATCAGTCAGCAGGACAATGCAGCGATGACCTCCTGCCAACATCATTGCTGCAGCTTACCGAGACAGAGAGGGGCAAAGCAGTGTTGAGGTCAGCATGGTGCAATCACACTGGCAGAGCTACTGGTGCATCTGCTCCATGCTGACCTCACCACTGCCTCTCCTTTCCCCTCACCCTCTGGGAAAACTGAAGTGACACCAGTGCTAGAAGGTTAAGCACTGCTGTCCCACCCAACTCCTACTGGAGATGAGTTGTGTTGAAAGGTAATGATTGGCCCATGGCCAGCCACTGAATTTCATAGCTAACCTGGGAGAAGCTGAGGCAAAGCATCTGTTTGGCATGCAGAGGGTCTGAGGTCCAATTCTCTGCGTTGCTATTTAGGACTGGGGGAAGACTCCTGCCTGAAACTCTGGAGAGCTGTAACCAGTCAGTACCCAGCATACCACACTGTCTCCCCCTTTTTTGGGGGGTATTTTTTCTGATACACAGACTAGCCCAAAGCTAGCAAAACAAAGTAATTCCTAAATATTTCTAATATTTCACAAGAAAGTCCTTTGGGAGAAAGGATGAGATATACATGTAATTAATAAAAAAAGAAATCAAGATAAATTATATTCTATCCCAGACAGATACGTCTGGGATCCCTTTGGGATCTGCTTCCCTTCAGGATGCTGAGCCCTTCTTTCCAGGCCCTTCTAGCCTTCCGCTAGAACTGCGTTCTTCCATTTACAAATGGCTTGTTTACACAGGCACTGAGGTGAACTTAAATGTCACCTGAGAAACATCGCAAAAGGTAGGAGGCCTGTTTGAAAAGAAACAGCCTCTTTTGCTTCATGTCAACACCACTAAATACACTGCTACAACCATGACTAAAACTGTCCAATAGTATCATCGGTGCCGACTGGTCAGTTAAAATGTTTGTGTTGTGTGTGTGTGTGTGTTTAATTGTGACTTGAATGTGCTTATCAGCTTCTCTTTGTGACATCGAAAAGACAGGAAGGGAAACACATGAAGACACTGTCCTTGAGGGAGAGGATTAATCATCAGTGAGTGAGCAGACCTAAGCAGATGGTCAGCTCTGCTTTCCTGAAGTCATTTCTTCTACCCACCATTCAGTGTCACTGCCAGATAGAAGAAGTGTTATCTTGACATTCAACATCTTTATAATAAAATCCCTAATTGGTGACTAATACCAAAAGTCTCCCCAGCTGTAAAATCTCAGCAGTGAGCTCTCGTTTAATAAATCCTACTTCCAAATTCTGCCTTCCTCTTCGAGCCCTTAGGAATGTTATCATTTAATTATCATTTAGGGGGTGTATTTTGCAGAACCTCAAGCTTAACGGTTTTTTTAGACACGTAAAAAAAATGAAAGAAATTAACACAGGAGGGACAGTTTTTGAAAGCATATTTTTAATTAAACTATTTGACTAGAGATTCCATTGGAGTTTTTGTCTCAGTTATTTGGCAACTCCAAAACATTTGTCAAAACAAATTAGCACTTTGGGCGGTGGAAATATATGTTTTATGAAAGCTGCAAATGTGTCAGCGTTGGACATTTGTGAACTTCCCCTGCTTCGTAGAGGGTTCTTTCTTTCCTCTTCTCATTTTGTTATTTCTAGCCAGGAGCATGCCATTACCATCAGCAGCTCCTACGTTTTTTAAAAAGATAAATTCAGGATCTGCCTTGAAAAGAGTGACTAATTATGGCAGGGATCTGAACGTGTTTAATCACATAAATATAATTTCTTTCTTAATTATATTCATGCCGTTCCCTCTGAGCCCTGCTACGACATATTTTCAGGCAGTATACCAAGGTGGCCAAATCCTGATTCTCATTTACACCGGGGTAAAACTGAAATTGCTCCAAGGATAAGAACACAAGAGGAATGGTCATCAGCCGTGTGATACTTCAAATGGTTACTACCAAGACATCCATTGGGCTATCAGCATTTAGTCCAACAGTGCTGAACTTTCTCCAAGCTATATGTCAAGCTCCGCTGAAGACAGCAGAGCATCTTCCATTCATTTTTAACATGCATTAGTGCACCCAATGGTTTCCAGATTCTCTTTTCCTCACGAGGCTTTTTATTTTTACCCCTTTCTCTTAATGTGTGGGGAAATTATATGAATATATTATGTCATAATATTATACATCCCAAAATGTTGGTAAATGGTTTTTTCCTAGAGATTAGAGCATTACTGGAAAAAATAATGATTAACCTTTAAAATCAGATTGGCATTTCTTTTTTCTCCAAATGTAAAATTAATACGCATTTTTTAATCATTAGTGTAATTTTCAGGATGATACTTTTGTTCTTTTGGCTGTTGAACTGTTACGGCTGCTAGTAACCCTTCAAATTGTTTGCTTCATTCAAGCATTCTTTTCTGAATAATTCATTAGGCATTATTATCCAAGCGTGGAACACCTCATTTAGCACTGGTGATCTTTTCCTTATGTGTAGCTGACAGGCAATCAAAGTTTTTATCAGTGCAGAAAATTTGCAATTCAGAAATGTAGTTGCTGCAATTAGTAGCTATCAGGTAGCATAGGAAGGACAGCTTCATAAAAAAGAGAGAGAGAGTTGAATGAGCTCAACTGATGTTCTGCACAAAAGTAATGGCTAAAACTAACCAGCTGTTTCTAAATTTACCAAATGGAACATTCCCGTTTCCCCCCCTACCCTCGGTATAGACGCTTTAATTAACTTTGTGCTATGAGGTGCTGCACAAAAGAAGTTACTAGGTGACAAGATGTTTGGTTTTCATTACCTTTCACTTAATAGTGTGATTTGTTTGTGTGTGTTTTTAACAGAAGGGCACCAGACACAGTGTGATATATCACAAGGATTCCAGAGTTTAAGCCTCATGGTTTTTGGCCTGACCTAGTGTGAGTGGTACCTTAGACTGTGCTCTCAAGCCTAAGGACTCCTCCTCAGGTACAGAATGGAACAGACTTGGGTAGACTTGGCCAGGTAAGATTGGCTGGAAACATGAGGCCTTGTGGCTGGCAAGGCCTTATGAAATATGTCTGCCTTTGCCTGGTCAGGAGAGCTTATTGCCACCTGGTTGTTGAACTTTAAGCTACACCTCAGGGCCGCTGGCTTAGAAGGTCTAGCACAGCCTTGCACTGGCTCTGATAGCTGCATTTTGTACAGGCCAAAGCGAAGGCATCATGTACCAAAAGCATACAGATGAGGATTTGCTTGGTTTTCTTAAGAGCTAGAAGGAGCCTAACCCCTCTCCTTTCCTCTCTTCTCCTAAGACAGTTTTAGAAGCAGATAATACTCCTACTTATCCGTTAAAATTGCCAGTTCTTTCCTAGATGGGACAGAGCTTCCAAAAAGTGCAAGTCTCCACTAAGGTCGTGCATAAAGTTTTCAAGAGTACTAACAAAATATCACAGAATTTGCTATTTCATTCCGCTTTTGAAGCAAGTGCACACTGAGTGCTATCCTGCAAACATTCATGGGATTACAGTGTCCTTTCCCAAAACGTAGATAAGTACTTAGCTTCATTTTAAACAAGCAATATCCTTTCCAAAGTCAGCTAGCTCTAACTAAGGTGTCTACACTACCTCCAACAGCTATAGCAAGTGCTGCATTGAACCCAAAGCAGAAAACATAGAGAATCACACACACATATCCCCTTTGCCCAAAATTACCCTTGATAAGTGATTTGTTTGGGGGGGTGTCACACACACACACACACACACACACAAATACACACCTGCATTGCAGGTTGGGGGTGGAGGGAAGAAAGGACAAATCCTGAGAGCAGCATTCTGCCTATTCACACTATTACTCATACATACACATCTGATATGAGTCATGTAAGTAAGGTTATACAACCCAATCAATTTTGTAAGTGGGCACCTTGTTGCATAAATTGGCTCAAACATTTCAAAATGTATTATGAATGCTACTGCTGACGAAGAATGGCAAACTGAACAAAAAATGATAACCAAAACTGTAGCAAACTGGGAGGGACTTGAGATTGCATGAAAGCCGAATGATCAAGCATGCAATATCAAATTATATCCCTTGCCACCACCAATATACACAATACCTTCACTGTGGGAGGCAGAATGCCTCTGAATACCAGTTGCAGGGAATATTAGGTGGGGAGAGTGCTGGACTGTGGTTCTACTTGAGGGCTTCCCCAGGGCATCTGGTCTAGTTGGGTGCTTGTCTAGTTGGGCCTTTGGCCTGATCTGACAAACCTTTGTTAAGTTAACCAAACTGGGGTATTGTGAATACAGTCGTACCTTGGTTGCGTGCTGAGGTACCCCAAAACACCCATACCCCAAATAACTCACACATTACACATGATTTTTGTTTAAGGTTTTTGGCATAATTTTGGCCACAACTTTATTATCATACAAATTGTGAGTGGTTGCTTAGGCATTGGTTATGACTAGCTATCCCCCCCGCCTTGGGGGATAGCACTGACTCCCGGATTCCAGCGTGAGTCAGTGTGGAGGAACAAGATCAGGGCAACTGGGGCTGCGAAACAGGCCCTTCAGTTCCTCCCCGCATGCTCCTTGGGGTCTTACGCGGCCCGCACCCGATTCCAGGGGTTTGGACAAGGGGATGGTAAGCCCCAGAATTCCTTTAACGGAATTCCCATGCAGCAGCAGCATTGGAGGGGCAGGCCCAGCCTATCCATACCCCTCCACCAACCAATTTAACCAATGCCTAACCGCCAACCTTACAAGTTGTGACGATTTGCTACGTAGTAGGCAAAACCCAATTGGCACGCACTAATCAGCCAAAAGGAAAATTCCTACCAGGCCCCCGCACCAATGCGGACGACCCCATGACAGGCAATAGCAAGGTCAAAGCGAAAGCCCAATCAAGGGAGGGCGGGCGGGTGATCCGGTGTCCACAGCAAAAGAGAAAGGAATTTCTGTGGACTTAGCTTAAATAACCTCTGGCCACACCCCTAAATTAGCAACATCAAATTTACCCCAGTAACACCAGCCACCAATCTGAGCCAAGTCTCCTGGCTCAACCTGGCTGGCAACTGTGGGTGTTTTGTCTGGCCCCATCCGCAACACGTGCTCTCTTTTAGTGAGAACACGCTTTGCGTGCTGAGGTACCCCAAAACACCCATACCCCAAATAACTCACACATTACACATGATTTTTGTTTAAGGTTTTTGGCATAATTTTGGCCACAACTTTATTATCATACAAATTGTGAGTGGTTGCTTAGGCATTGGTTATGACTAGCTATCCCCCCCGCCTTGGGGGATAGCACTGACTCCCGGATTCCAGCGTGAGTCAGTGTGGAGGAACAAGATCAGGGCAACTGGGGCTGCGAAACAGGCCCTTCAGTTCCTCCCCGCATGCTCCTTGGGGTCTTACGCGGCCCGCACCCGATTCCAGGGGTTTGGACAAGGGGATGGTAAGCCCCAGAATTCCTTTAACGGAATTCCCATGCAGCAGCAGCATTGGAGGGGCAGGCCCAGCCTATCCATACCCCTCCACCAACCAATTTAACCAATGCCTAACCGCCATTCGAGCCCTTACGCTCGCCGCCAACCACTCACACATCAAACCACACCCTCAACTTGGACCTCACTGAATCCAGCCACACATCATTCCCAACCGGGGAAAGATGGACCCCATCAGTCCTGTATAATTCAGCAGTCTTGAATGAAATCAGAGGGTGAGGAATGACGAATCCGCCCAAGCCCACCACCAACTTGCCTGCTGCGGGCTTAATCCGCTTCCTAGCTCTCTCGGCAGTCGTTGGGCTGGGACTACCACGCCAAATGCGGCGTTGCAGCAACTGTGACCAAATCAATGTGGAAGTGGGTACCATAGCCGCCAAATCCCTTAGGTCCTGCAGAATAGCATTACGCAACCCATAGCAAGAAGAGGAAACCACATCATTTTCCCCAAGCTGCACCATGATCGCCGTGGGAGAACCAACCAGGCGGACACGCCTTTGCATAAGTGGTAAGAATTCCTTCCACAGCATCCCCCTTCTGGAAATCCAGGACACCTGCACGTGCTGCGGAAGGCCCAGGCCATCTCCCAGTCCAGACTGGCGAGCTCTGACAGCAGCCCAATGCACAATACTGTGCCCCACTATCCAGATACGGATAGTGTCCGGACCTAGGGTTAAAACAAAGATGTAAGTACACAAACCACATTATTTCCGCACATAAACTTTAAACGCATACGACCTCCACCGACCCAAGTCTTTTATCCGCTTCACAGATAAACCCCAATGAGCAGCTGTCGTTGCAGCACCAATCCGGAAGGAATGAGGAGCAAATTCCGCTGCCTCAAGGCCACATGCCGCAACAGCTTTACGCAACACCTTAGTGAATTGTTGCCGCACCAAGGGGTGCCCATTTTCGTGAATAAACAGGGCCCCTTCGCTCGAAGGTCGCAAAGCCAGGTGCCTCCTAAGATCCCTTACCGGACAAGGGCCAGCTTCCCCAGTTGCCGGGCGGTAGGCAAGCTGCAGGCTGCAATAACTGGCACACGACGTGAGCAATTAGATGCCTGTCGAACTGGAACCCATTTCTGTGCACTAAGATCGAGCCAGCCCCCAGGGGAACGAAAAGCCAAATATTTCCAGTATCCAATAACAGGGCAAGGGCCCACCTCACCTGTGAATGGAAGCCTGATGGTGGCAACCCTGCTCACTAGGTCTGACTTAGAGCTCCAGACACTTATGACAAGCTCCAAAGCAGATAAGGAAAAGTCCTGAGGCAATAAGCCTCCAAACTCTCAGCCCGGTGCTGGCTCCAACACAATTTCCCCAACCCTCAGTACACCAAAATTACAATGGAATACTGAAAGAAGTCTCCTCTTGATCTTGAACCAGCCGACAAGTCTTAACTTGTTGCGGATACTGCATAGGTCAAAGATTGACCGGCTTCCTGCCTGCTGTCCTGTGAAGGTTGGAGCCTATTCCAACCCTCCGAGACCCTGCACGAAACACTTTTAGAAGGGTCTCTGAAAATTTAAAGCTTTACTCTAGCAGACATTGCAGCGGACTGAATTCTGATAGTTTTAACAGTGCATCCGATCTGCAGCAGGTGGGCGAATTACTGCAGGTCCTGCTCGGAAGAAGGGGGCAGGTTCCTCTGAATGGCCGAGGACTGCCAGCTAAATTTTAAGAAATCAGTCCAGGCCTTCTCATAAAACCTGAAAGCGGATGGGGAAACGTAAGCTACTACTCCTCATAATTATTAATTGTTGCCAAGTGCCACAGGAGCTCCAGAAAAATCCGGCTATAGCTGGGCATCCAGAACCCAGGATCTGAAGCTCTCCAACTGAAAAAAAACAACAACAAAAAAAACAACCGGGATAGAGCGACAGCGAAAACATTAGATGATCCCGAAATAAAGAGAGCAGAAACGCAATATTAAACCTTAAGCAGTGCGAAGACTCTGCCAGAGCACGAGGACCATTTTGCCAGGACTCTCACACTGCTTGGTTATCAGACCAAGACAGACCTGACGGCCCCTAAACTCCTCAATCCAGATGTGCGCTGACACTACAATGGAGAAAACTCAAGAAAAGTTAGGTCACATGTGATTGCCTTGCCCTACCAAGCTCAAGGCCACTGTACATGATAATGAAGGGACCCCGGGCCATGAAACCACCTGGCCAAGCAGGAATGGAAGGGGCAGCCTGGAGCAACCACCCTGCATGCAAAATTTAACTGACCTAGGAATGATAGGATCTGACAAAGCAACACTTGCTTCAGAGGAAGTATTATAAGAATAACGTCCTTCAAGGCAAACAGCTTTTCCACAGGCAAGCAGATGTTTGAGCAATGGTATCCAGCTAGCCCCCAAATACGTTAAAAGGGGCAGTAGGACCCACTGTCCTCCACTGCCAACAGAACACCCAGCTCCTCAGGGAATAAAGGGGCGTCCAGTTAGCCTAAGCAGTGGCTGGTGTCACATGAACCAGCCAGTAAAATAATCCACATAACAATACCCCCAGTTAAACGAGTCTTGACTCGCAATGTTCAATCCAGAAAGGCGCTAAAGGACTCAGTGCTGCACAGCCTATTGAGCAACCCACTGGCATCGCCTTATCAATATAAGGACCATCCAATTAAAGCCTACTTAAAATCTTGAGGGTGAACCGGCAGCAGCCTAACAGCCGATTCAATATTGCATAATGCCAACAAGGCACCTCCTCCAATTTGTTGGTAAGCTCAACTGCCTGATCCAAAGATGCATATTTCACGGAACAATTCCGGAGGGATAGCATCAACACTGAGGTGCCTTTGGGGTGCGATAAATATGGATCAGATGGAATTATATGGGGCTTCCTTAGGGACAATCCCCAATGGGGATAAATGAAAATCGGGACTAGAAGGAGAATAAAGGGGATCCCACCATACGTCCCAATGCAAGCTGCTTCCTAACCTTCTTTCAGGCTACCACCGGTAGCTCTCTAACTGGCTTTTGAGTTGCTGTATTCCGAGCCACTGGCTGAAAAGCCAGAGGAATCCCAAACATTGGGAAAAACCCTTCCCACAAGCACAAAGCCACTGACCCATCTAGATAACCTTTTTGCCAGGCTTTCAAGGAGATATTTTTATGGAAATATGGGCAAGAGGTATTGAGTTATTGCTTGCCGGCTCCCGCTTGGGCAAGATGCCCTGCCTTGTGTTGCCACCATGATGTGTAAATTTACAGGGCCAACGCTGGCCAGAAACCCTAAAGAAGTCCCAACAAATCTGCCACCGGGCCAGCTTCCTGCATACCAGCTTCAGGTTCTATTGCTCAGGGAATTTCCATTTGAAATGTGGAGCTGCGCAAGTGGTCCACATGTCCCCGTCCCTGGGATCCTAGCAAGCTGAGGGGATGATGGCAGCCCTGCGTCTAACATTCCCCTCATAGTGAATTACCACTTATAGAATAGTGGGGTTGGAAGGGACTCCAAGGATCATCTAGTCCACTCTCCCACTTAATAATAATAATAATAATAATAATAAATAATAATAATAATAATAATAATAATAATAATAATCTATTTGTACCCCGCCCATTTGGCTGGGCTTCCCCAGCCACTCAGGGCAGCGTCCAATAAATAAATAAATATTAAAATACAGTAGTGCATCAAACATTAAAAGCTTCCCTAAACGGGGCTGCCTTAGATGTCTTCTAAAAGTCTGGTAGTAGACATCTGGTGGGAGTGTGTACCACAGGGCGGGTGCCACTTCTGAGAGGGCCCTCCACCTGGTTCCCTGTAACTTGGCTTCTCACATTGAGGGAACCACCAGAAAGGCCCTCGGCGCTGGACCTCAGTGTCCGGGTAGAGTGATGAGGGAGCATGCAGCTGTCCCATACAGGGACCAATCCTGCAACCTAGGCATTACCGGCACCATATGCTGACCAGCTGAGCTATCCAGGATGATCCCTAAAGACCCGGAACAGCCTCACCCTGACCCCTGAAGAGGTCTAAGGTGATGTCTGCATCATCATCAGAGCCCAGGGATGATTTACCTGCAAGGAGGTGTAAGCATCATCCCTGCTCCGCTTTTTTCTGCCTCTGAAGATGCTTCCTTCTGGAAGAAGGCACTTGGGGCATCAGCAAGTCATCCTCTGCAGGAGAGGCAAGCTCTGGAGGTATCTGCAAAGGCCCTGTCATAGTCTGCAAAAGAAAAACCTAAACAATGTGAGGAACAGGTGAAACCAATGTTTTGTGCACCACATGGGGACGCTATTCAGGCCAGAAACGCTGCCAGAGGCCATCAAATTATAGGGCCAAGTGGGCCAAGACCTAGGATCACCTGCTAGGCCAGACAAAAATGTTTCCAATGAGATAACAAACTTGAGGCAGCCCGCCGCCTGTCCAGGTACCCCTGCTTGCCCTTTAGAGGGAAGCACTTCCTCAAGAAACCCAAAGTTCATTTTGGGAGCAATATCACAAATGGGCCAAACTACCCAGCAACAAAATAGTCCAAAAGGAGCAGCTTGTTTTGCTTTGTTATAACAATGGCTAAGTGGGGGATATGAACCCTGTCTCCCAGGTCCTAGTCCTGCGCTCTAGCCACTAAGCCACAATGGCTCATCTCTAAAATGGCAATTGCCACTATCAGGGCAAAACAAACTTGAAGAAAATAAACTTGTTCTGAAACAGCATAGTTAAAGAGCATGCAAAGAGTGCTCATTGGAGGCACAGAGAGCCTCTGGCTCCACTCTGTCTGCCTAAGATATACATTAGCAACAAGTGAGCCTGCAAACAAGCAGATAAATTCTTATAGAGAGACTGAGTCACATGTCACAGTGACTTAACAATTACTGTACTGCTAACTGTAGCAGGCTTAGGCTTGAAAGATATGTGCAGGCCGAGCAGGCCGTGAAGGCCTCCCTGCTCTGCTCTCTGCCTTTTTTGTCTCATTGCAATATTAAAGGAACTCAATATAGTGCTCCCACCCAAGGCTAGATTAAAATTCAGCCAACAGCACTGCATGCACCCAAAATAAAGCCAACTTATGAGGATACTATAAACGAAAGTGATTACAGGTAAGCTGGGAATTTACTGTACTGCTAACTGTAGCAGGCTTAGGCTTGAATGATAGTGCTCCCGCCCAAGGCTAGATTAAAACTCGGCCAACAGCACTGCATGGACGAAAATGGGGAAAACCTTTTTGCAAAAGAAAGCCCCTAATGGGGGCTCTCTCCCTATTGGGAAAGGCAAGCCCAGGAGGATTATGCACAGGCAGCACTCACAGGTACAGGGAGCATCTTCCCAAGGGGCAGGGTAAGGAGTGGGGTGGGAAATCAAACAGAAAAAAGGGGGAGAATTAAATTAATTAAGAGACTAGAGAAGACTGAAAAGAAGGGGAAAATAAAGAAATGTAACCAGACAATGAGAAGATCGCTCCACTGTCCTCCAGACAGTCCAAGTGCTCCAGGTGATCCGGTGTCCACAGCAAAAGAGAAAGGAATTTCTGTGGACTTAGCTTAAATAACCTCTGGCCACACCCCTAAATTAGCAACATCAAATTTACCCCAGTAACACCAGCCACCAATCTGAGCCAAGTCTCCTGGCTCAACCTGGCTGGCAACTGTGGGTGTTTTGTCTGGCCCCATCCGCAACACGTGCTCTCTTTTAGTGAGAACACGCTTTCTCGAACAGAATCCGTGCCAGAAGTCCATTCGACTTCCGAAAAAAATCAAAGACCAAGGTGCTACTTCTGCTTGGCTACAGGAGCTTCCTGCACTCAATTGGAAGCCATGGAAGCCATGTCGGACATTCGGCTTCCCAAAAAAGTTCGCAAACCGGAACATTCACTTATGGGTTTGCAGCGTTCGGGAGCCAAAATGTTCTACTCACATGGGGTTTGAAAACCAAGGTACGACTGGGCATATACTGATGTGGGTTCATGATTTCTATGGGGTGTACCAAGGTTTCAGCTAAGCACACATCCACCTGAGTACCTTTATTCTTGTTTGTTTTAAAAGGAATTCCACACAACGTACAATGGCAAGTTCAACAGTTAAAAGAATATTCTTTACTTAGTGCTGCTCCGAATGTTCTACCACAGTTCCACTTCAATGTTTGGGTCAAAATTACAGCTTTTTGAATGGACAGAATTCCACAGTCCGTCTGACACTGTAAGATGTCAGCCTATATCCATAGATTACATTAGAAAGAGATTTCCAAATATGAATCATGTGTGGAAGCTTTCTGGGTGGATAGGGGTTTCTGCATATGTGTCACATCTTTCTACAAACACCTCTAGGTGGCTTAGGGGGAAAGAACCACATTATAAACTTAACAACTAACATGTCAAATAAAAGAGCACACATGAAAATAAAACAGCTAGGAAGCCATGGAATAAAAACAACAGCTAAAACCAAACAACAAACTTCTTTGTATTACTAAATGGAAGAGGATGGCATCCAGGGGGCATGGTGACAATTGGCATAAACAGCTTCACTTCCAAGTCAAAAGTGTTCACATCAAAGGCGTGTGTGTATGGGAAGAAACACTACAAAATAGCTAATCATTTGCCCTCCTTCAAAATAGTCCATGGCAGACAATTTCAATGCGTTCTTCCCCTTCCTTGCTCACATGACACAGTTTTCACTCTGTTGCTTCTTAGGGGGCAGGAGGAGCACTTCAATACAAAACATCCCCCCTTTTGGATTGAATTTAGTTTCTTTCATTCCACATGAGTGTTAAGGTGCAATTGAGATTCCCTGTCTCCTGAAACATACCCAAATATCCCCTCCAAACACACACACACACACACAAACTCAGACACTATAATTACTATAATACAAATTATAGCTGGGGTGAGGAAGGAGAGGGGATTTTCTAAAAAGGTGGAAACTTTTTAACACCCACACAACATCAGAAAAAAAAGTTGCCACTTGAATAAACATTGCTGCTATATCATTAGAGATATGGCTGAATGAAGCAAAGCAATATTAGTAGGTGAGAAACTGCTTAGGCAAGCAGGTGAGACATCAAAATAATCCCTGAGCAATTTCCCCTAGTTTGTTGTTTAGTGGCATTTCCCACACCCAATAAATACTTTCGCATCTAGACTGGCAGATTCTTTTTTTAAAGGGTGGTTTCCTCCAGCTTTTTTTTTCTTCTTCCTTTTTTTAAAGCAAACAAAATAAAATCATACGACTTAGTCAGAGGGTATTAGCTAACTTACATAACAGGTTAATGAGAGCACATATAAAATTCACTAGGGAGGGGATATATTATGAGTGCTCTTGATATATAGAAAACGTATCTCCTAAAAGAACACATTCTCCCATACAAGCATGCTCAGGTTTTAAGATCTTTCTGTATGTTTGGTGGGAACTCAAGGCAAGAGAGGGCCTTCTTGGTGGCAGCTCTCAGGCTTTGGAACTCCTTACCAAGGGTGATCCATCTGTGATGACATTCCTCCAGCAGATTTTTATCTAGAAAAGTCCTTAGACCATATGCTCATGTAGTATGGCTTTTATAAATGTGGTGCAACTTATTTAATGTGTGTGTGTGTGTGTGTGTGTGTGTGTGTGTGTGTGTGTAAAATGTGTTTTACCTGCCTTGCTTTTATATTATGTTTAACGTTATTTTTATGGTGATTGTGATTATTTATTACTGCCCCTCACCCTAAGGTTCCAGCATTGTTTTAGTGATGTTTTATTGTATTTTACCATTTTATTATTTTACCCTTTGGTCAACATCCAGGGTTCTAGGTCAGCGCCCATGGGTTATTTTCCTTTTTTATATGGTTCTAGTTCAATTCCCCACCCCCAGAAAACCAGGTACAACCAATTTTGATGTCAAGTAGCAGTCTTTCGTTCTTACTCTCAGTTAATTCAGGGGTGCAGTCAATGAGGTGGGGTCCCTGGCATGTTCTATGGAAAAGTTGCCAAAGTTGGAGAGCAATTCCTGCATTGCAGGGAGTTGGACTAGATGACCCTCAGGGTCCCTTCCAGCTCTACAATTCTATCATTCTGTGAACTGTCTCACAGGTGGTACCAGTAAATTTGGGTGTGTTGCAAATACATCAGCCAAGTGGTGGCAGCAGCAAATCTGTCTTCTGCATAGCAGGAGGCAGGAATGAGGCTCCTGTAATTCCTTTTTGGTCTCCATAGTATCAGCCAATAGGAAATGCAAGCAACATCTCAGGTGCTTTACAAAACTATCCTGGTAGTTATTTCAGCCTGGAAGTCCGAGCCTATTTGTTAGTGACTTTAGCTAACTGGAATTCCAGCATAGGCTTTTTACAGGAGAGGCTAGCAAATCTCTGCTCCAGGCACTCTGCACAGCAGTAGCTTGTAATAGCTCTAGCCTAGTTGCAATTGGGTCTAGCAACAACCAATCAACTCTCCAGATTTTCCTCCACAAGGAAACAGAGTGGATCTCACGGTTCAAGTTTTCTTTCCTGGCCAGAGCTGCACTCCCATGCCACATGTTGAGGGTGACAAGACAGCATCCTGTTTGGGGGAGCGGCTGCTGGTTGCTCCTCCACAAAATCCTCTATTGTCCAACCCCCCCATGTGTGTTGATTGGACCAGAAAGAAGTGTGTCTTTTTGCATAAACAAAGAAACAAAGAAACAAAGAAAATTCACAGAACTGCCAGATTCCTCAATTACGCTAGTGGAAAGTATGTTTACTGATTTCCCGTTCTCGGCTGGTTTTCATTCATTCCTTGTGCTGCTGAAATCGTATCATGATGCTTCCTTTTATTTTTGTCTGCCTGCTCCCGAGCCCAGAACAAGATGTGCATGGGTGCATTTGAGCTAAAGGCTGCTTGACACATTTGACAAGGCACGCACCATCACATGTGATGCTCAGGCAAGTGTCTGTTTTACCAAGTGTACACTAATTGGGAGGCTGTAATTGGCAGTGGGTTCCCACAAATTACAATACAGACCATTCAGTGGTCTTCACACATGGCAGTGTAAACCAGCATATGTACAGAAGCTTTTCTACCAGTGTACAAGCTTGGGGAAAGTGTCACATGGGGAGCTGCCCTATATGAAGTGTTGTGAAAAGCAGACACAAACATCTGCAATGAATGCTTGCACTGTGTGTTGTGGTCTCATAGATAATATCCAACAGAAGCATCAACCAAATGGCCATCCAAAGTAGTCTTTCAGACATCATGCATGGGGTTGCAAAACACCTGGGCAGATATGGTACTGTTCTGTTTCTTAGGTGGATTGAAGAATGCCCCAACACTGAGCTGGAATTAATGGTATCTAATTTGCTCGTTAAAGGGACACGGGTGGCTCTGTGGTTTAGACCACAGAGAGCTTGCTGATGAGAAGGTCGGCGGTTCGAATCCCCACAATGGGATGAGCTCCCATTGCTCAGTCCCAGCTCCTGCCAACCTAGCAGTTCAAAAGCACATCAAAGTGCAAGTAGATAAATAGGTACCAAAGTGAAAGTAGATAAATAGGTAAACGGTGTTTCCGTGCGCTGCTCTGGTTCGCCGGAAGTATCTTAGTCATGCTGGCCACATGACCTGGAAGCTGTCTGCAGACAAACAGCGGCTCCCTCGGCCTATAGAGTGAGATGAGTGCGCAACCCCAGAGTCATCTGCGACTGGACCTAATTGTCAGGGGTACCTTTACATTTACCTTTAATTTGCTGGTTTGTCTTTTAAAATTATGCATTTAGAAGGTACAGCTTCTGAGATGTAACTAGGTTGCATTTCAAGCACATACTTGTACTCACAAGGGTTACACACGTGTTTTACCATGAAAACTGTAGTCTTCAGAAAGCTAAAGCCTGCATCCAAGATCACATTCTGTGCTTCTTTTTATTCACTTGCAAGGAATTACAGAATTCACCCAGCCTTGAATTTACTCGTCAATTTCCATGTTAATACTCATTCTGCCAGAACAGTATCATGCCCACTGAAACCATCTTCATGGTCTACCCTTATCCTTCAGATTTCAAGCTGCCAATGTGATTTTTTTCCTCCAGCAACAGCAGACTCACTTGTCTTTGCAATTCCTCACATCTGACAATTTCAAGAAAGAAGGAAGCTTGTTTTTTGATAACATTCTCAAGTATCGGTTTGACTAACTGGGACAATGAACATTGGGAATGTGCCTGCATGCCTCAGACATGCCAAATGCTCTTTAATGATCATATTCCTGATTATTAGAGTTATGTGCACCAAGTTTTCAGAGTTTATCTTGATACTATAAGAACCCTTCACCACCTTCTTTGGGAATCACTGCACTAGTATATATGGCGATTACATGCTCATAGTGATATTCCAGAAAGTGTGTGGACTGTCTAACTATCACCTGCTGGGGCTTTTTCAATCTCTTCTGGAATCTCTCCTGAAATTGATCCACAGGTTTGTAGGTTCTGTAGATGTTTCATGAGATGGTACTGACAAACAACTAACTCTACCACGTATGTCTGTGATTGTTGCTGTTGGACTGAGACTTTATTTTATCAGGTCTCCTACACCAAATATTTCCCACCCAAAGTAAGATCAAATCTCCGCTCCAATAAGTGAAACTAATACTGCATATAATAAATATGTGAACAATCTTTCTTAAAAACTGATTATACCTCAGCCTGTTTAATCTCAGTCTACAATCATGCTAGGATCGATCTCAACTATCTGTCAAACAGATAATATGATAAAGATCTCATCACGATATATAGAGTAAACTTTCTTTAAAGGCCTTGGAGGATAATTAAGTCCCCAGAAGGTGAAAGTCTGCACTGCATTGGCCATAATGGTTCACTTAGGAAAGGTGAACCATGGGCGACATTTGTGTTCTAGCAGCTTACCATCCAACTAGCATAACTACAAAGTAAAAAATAAAAAAGTATAAATATGCCAAATTGATGTCTTCAGTGGCTTTCATTCAGCTTTCCTATATTGGTAGGACTATAGGTTTCTAAAACAACATATGAAGGTGAAGACTAAGGAGGGAGGGAGAAAAGAGAATGTGGTATATTTTCAGATTTCTAGCAATCTGTCCTTCAAAATTTAGGCCAGCCTATTCAATGTGACAGCCTGAAGTTATACACCTCTATCCATAATCAGCTACCTAAAGAAATGACCTAATTTTTAAAGGTCTTGAGTTTCAAGGCAATGTGGAGGTGCTCAACACTCTGAGAATCAAGCTTCTTGCAAACCTATATTTGCTTATAAACACCTTCATGTAGCTCAAAGTTATTGATTCTTTTCAATTTACTGCAATTGGAAAAAAAATCAGAACCAAATCTAATTTGTCCCAGAAGCTTTGCTCAATGTCATGGCTGAACTCTGGAAAATGTAAAGTCATAGAAGATAGCACATCTGAGCAAACACAGATTGCCTTTCCTCTACCAGTGAGGAAACACAGCCTTGCTTCATGTATCTGAAATTAGTAGATGTGGCTCCAGATCAAGCAGTATATCTTGCAAGAGCAGGCTTCAGTCCCTGTTTCTCTCCTTTTAGAAATTAATTCGCTGATTGGCCTTCATAAAATTGGAGTGGTCCAAAGCTAAAAGAGAGTTGGAACTCACCACACAAAGTCAGAACTGTCTAATAATAGCCCCAAATGGATCAGCCTGTACAACCAGACCACAGTCCCCCCAAAACAGAAAAGATGTATGTTGCAAGAGCCCTCCAGATATTTTGGACTACAACTCCCGAAGGTCAGGTATAATTAGTTCAACAACAGCTGGAGGCTTTCACACATAAAGTTCAAAGACTGTAACTCTCAAGATCTGCTTGAGCTAAACTGGGACTACACAGGTCCCCCCACTCAAGACAGCGGTCTGTGGACTGGAAATATGTGTTGCCATGCACACAAACACCAACTGATTCCACCACCACCCAAAACAATTTTTTAAGCATCAGCCAGACCATGTTTATATATGCCTCTCCCAAAAATTCTGAGATCAGTTTTCTTATGAATGAAACTGGAGTATTTCCCCCCCAACCATACTTTGATTAAAATTTGTTAGGGCTGCCAGGAGCAAGATAAAATTGCTTCATGGGCCACTAGTTGGTGTAATTAAGTACTTAATTAATCACTTAAAAGCCATATGGTTAGTCAACTAAAAATCTTTCATCAGTGGTGAGTCCTAATAATAATAGTGAGATACACTAGAAGTTTTCCTTTCATTCCCATCACCCCATTTTAATTTATTCTTTATCTTCCTTTTGCTCTATCAATATTTTATGAATTCAACTTTCAATACAGAAATGTCAAAGTAAGTTGCTTCCCAAGCTAAACTATATCCCAGACCCTTAAGATATCAAAGCAAAGCAAACACCTTCAGATTAATGAATACTGTGGTGTTTCCATATGTTGGTCCACATGATGTATGTCATTACAACTGTTGTAGAAATATGACTGCTTATACATTAAAAGCGTGTTTCAAGCTAGTGTGTGGGTGAAGTGTATAAAAAGCTTGCATGAGAGAAAGGTTGTCATCTGTACTGGATCCTTGCATGTGCTTGTAAGTATTGCAAGAGCAAATATGAGGCATGGAAAGTGAAAGAAAAATAACATTATTCAAGGCATTGTTTTCTCAGTGAAGGCTGTTTAATGAGCCTGTCATTATATTACTTAGATGACATTAGCAAGGCAACAAGCTCACAAGCCCTTGTAGTAATTGCTTCAGAATTCATGAATGTCTGTGCTTTACATCTTCACCTTTTAAAGAGAGGAAAATCTCACTTGAAGAACTATAATGCATTCTCTTTCCAGCCACATATTTTATGTCAACAATTATAAAGGTAAACTATGGCATTTAAATGATCTGATAAGATAACGCTGAAGTTTATCAAAACAAGTCTCTCATATCAGGAGTCAGGCTGAACAACCTCCATTTTCTCTGTTGTCAGCATTACTGTTCTGCAGCATTTTTAAGATCTTAGGATTCGCTAGCAAGAATAAAATGAGAACGTATTCTTGGTTGCCAGTGTTAATTTCCATATTTTGTTCAATGTTCTCTGGACAATAATTACTGAAGAGAAACACCTTTGAGGTTATGCACCCAACCCAGGACAAGAAAAGGAGACAAATCAGGCTACACTCCTATACCTGCTTACCTACCTAGGAGTACTGGATTGCACAATAAATAAACTATACAATAAATAAACTATACAATAAATAAACTATACAATAAATAAACAGTACAGTGCCTTGAGAGACACTGTGGCTCTGAAGCACACCTCTGCAATAACATTCCATCTCTGCCTCACCCTTTTTACGTGACAGCAGCAAACTTCTAGCATACTCAATATTGGGTAGTGCTGTGCCAAAATCTGCTCTTCAATTTCTTGATGGCTTCCTTCCTCTGCAAAGGAGGTTTCCAGCTTTCTTCCTTGTTCTTGGGGCACTTGAGAACTTATTTATAATTACTCTGCCGCCCATGGTTCCTCATCTGAGAAGCAGTCCCGTGGGAGACATTACCTTATGATGTCTTCTCCAATCTTTTAAATTAAGTACAGGGACCCAGGAAGACTGCAGAGCAGCAACCATTGGTGAGACGATTTGTAGAATGAAAAAAAAGGAACCTACCCATGACATTTTCTCACTCCTTTGATCATTTCCAAATGCAATTTTTTCTCATTAGCTGATGGAGAATGGCTAAAAAACCGTAGGAGAATTTTTTGGCACAACAATAACATTGGCTCACTTACACCAGCCATTGCAGGCTAGCTGAATGATGAAAAAGTAGGCCAGGGATGGGGAGCTGGATCCGGCCGGTGGGCCAGATCCTTCCTTCCCCCACCTCCTGTAGACTGACTTTGACATTGCGCAGGAGCACTCCCCCGACAATCACCAGTTGTCATTATGACATCAGGTGACAACTTGAAAGGGACTCACTTTTGAAGTCAGTTTCAATACAAACCACATGAAAACGCACTTCAAAGTGACATCCTTAAGGGCCCATCAGCTGATTAAAGCTGAGAAACACCACCTTTGAAATCCATTTGCAAGGGGTTTTGCATACATACTTCAAATGTGAATGGATCATGGCCAAAGGTGTGGGGGGTCAGAGGAGCCAAGCATAATTGCTCAGAACTCAGAGAGAATGCAGAGCTCTAAGAAGCTATTATGTGCCCTGGACTTGGATCTCTGTAGCTGAATCCAAAGACTGCATGGAGCCTCTTTGATGTCCCTCCTGCGTCTTGGACATAATCTAGTACTGACACCTGTGTGGGCCCTTGTAGTACCATCTACATGCCTTTTCGAAGTGTATTAGAAAGCCTGTGGAATTTGGCATCCATTTCTAATGTGAATATATCCTCAAACCTTTTGTCTACATTAGAACATCTGTTCCCCCACTGGTGCCAGACATTTTTAAAGAAGCAAATCTAGCTAAGTAACATCTTCAACGTCCGTGAGGAATTTTTGAATTGATTACCATTCTGTATCACTTTACTAAAAGTGAAGATGTATTTTAGCAATATATGAAGCAGAAAAGTAGGTGCTACATTTTTCTATGTCACAATTTACCTCCAAATGGTTTTCTGTTTCATTAGCTCCAATGCAGGGCTGCTGCTAATAAATCATAAACTATTACCCAGACTAAATTTTCAAGAAGAAGTTGAGACACCACCTCATGTGACTGCCATATGTTTTTATTGACTTGTCTAAAGCACACTCAGATCAGTCCTGATAATTCCATTAAGAGAACTTTAGATAAGCCATTTGAGTTATTTGTGCTGTGATAAAGAAGGGCTGACAAAAGGTTTGCCTTGAATCTTGCCGCTAGAAATACCTTTTTGACCCCACAGATCAGGGGAAGGCAAACTAAGGCCCAGGGCCCAGATGCGGCCCAATTGCCTTCTAAATCTGGCCCGCGGATATTCCGGGAATCAGCTTGTTTTTACATGAGTAGAATGCGTCCTTTTATTTAAAATGCATCTCTGGGTTATTTGTGGTGCCTGCCTAGTGTTTTTACATGAGCAGAATGTGTGTTTTTATTTAAAATGCATCTCTGGGTTATTTGTGGGGCATAGGAATTTTTTCATTTCCCCCCAAAAAATATAGTCCGGCCCACCACATGGGCTGAGGGACGATGGACCGGCCCACAGCTGAAAAAGTTTGCTGAACTCTGCCACAGATGAATGTTGACAGTGAATTAATTTGCCCCAGTTGATTGGCAGCAAGGATAGGAGGACTTCGGGGGTCTGCTCCTCCCACACCTCACAACTATTATTTCAGTGTATATAATTGTTTCATAAAGTATTGTTATTATATGTAAGTGTTTCGTTAGAAGCAAACACATTTATACTATTGAAACTCACAACAACTGAGTGGAAGATAGATCACAATTCAACAGAGTTCTCTCTAAATGTTCTTGATCATCATGGTTCATTCCTTCTTACCCTTGCCTGTCTCTTTCATTCCTCTATTGCCTCCTTCATTCACTTGCCTTTTGAAATGTTAAGTTCCTCCGGGATGAAACCAACCCTCTTTGTTTACCTTACAATGATGTTAGTTACTGGACAGAAATAGATATTTTTTATGCTTATCCAGCAATGATGAAATAAGTAATAGACAGGATGCCTTCATTGGTGTGATCCATGTTGCCATTGGCTCCTGACAGGGAAGAGGGGTGGTGCCAGCAACAAGCGATTCAAGATCTTCCCATTCCTCCTGGTTCCTTCTGAAGCTTTCTGAATGACTGTGAGCCACCCTATTGCTGCCAAATGCTTGTCGGCTTCCAGAGATCGAAAATGCACCAGAATGGTTCGGAGAGGTCTAACTTCAGACTGCATCTCTGAAACTGGGCTAGTAGGATCAGAAATTATTTGCAGCCAGTTTGGCAACATGGAAATTAGCTGTGGCTTGAGATATGAAGGCCTGGGGGTAGACCAGAACAAATGCAGGAAGACCATTTTTGCTGGTTATTGGTTTTTTCTCCCATTTTTAGGAAGAAATAGTTAAAATTAGGGGGAATGGAGTAGTTGGAAAATGGAGGAGAAATGGTTTTTATTTTCCCCAAGGCTTTCACATGTCTAACTATGGCAATTGTCATTCACCAGAAATTAGCCATGGTAAGCGGAGTGTGATGTCATATGAGTAACAAGTGGGTGTGGTTTGCTGGGACAGGTCTGGTGGGCCAAACAGAGATGCTAGGTAGGCAGAACAGGCCCATAAGCTAGTGGTTCCTCACTGTTGCTCTAAAAGTACAGCATAAATGTTCATTGTTCTTTGTGGTTGTGGTGTTGAAATGAGGGTTCTGTCAATTCAGAAGGTTGTTGCTAAATTCAGAGGAACTGTTATTTATATTCCAATGACTCTACCCTTAGTTAGAAGCCCATATTTGTATTTTCTCTGGTCATTACAAATTTCTCATTTTCCATGGGAAAAGGGTAAGTATACATTTCAGCATTTTCTTTCACTTTTTTTGTCCCTAGGCTTTCCACGGATACTACTTTTTGTAAGGTAGCAATGACAGCTGTTTGTTTACATGGCAAAATCTGTTTGCCATTTCCAGCTGACAGCAGTGACTTAAGGGGTATTTACATGTTTACGAGAAAAGCTATAGCAACCTACGGCAACTTAACTTGAGTTTCATCCTGACAAACCAGGGGGAAAATAGAAAGCTATCTTTTACTGTTCCCTATGGTCACTATCATGGTAACTTATGAGTAATTAGAACAACCCAAATCAGCCAGTCCCACACTCATTAATGACACAATTTACACAACCCAGAAACAGGTTTCCTTGAGAAGCGTTAGAATCAGCCAGGCAAAAATAGCTGATGCTTGTCCAATGATCAAAGCCACTATCTTCACAATGAATATGACCCAAGTAAAGAAATCCACACAAACTTATGTTTGCCTAATTCCTTTTAGATAACAGCTAAATGGTTCAGATAGATGTGTTCAGTATAAGCTGCATAAATTGTCCCATTTTGCGGTGAAATGGGAAGTGCTACCCTGCTCTGCTGGTGCCACCACTGCTACCACTCCCGACCCTGCCATATATGCTGCTAACCCTACCAGGTAGCTCCAATTTCAGACAAGATTGCACCCCATATGGACACAGCCTTGACCTGAAATTGCCAGTGGAGGTGGAGGGACAGGCAGGGCACCTGGGTGGCTTCTGCCGCCTGAGGCAGAAGCCTCACACTGCCTAATGGCTGGGCTGGCTGTGGCATAGGAGGAATGGGTGTGTGTGGCAGTTGTGTAGCATTTGCAAGATTACAAATGAATCTCAGAAACCGCATAAGAAGGAGCAAACCTAGCAGTGTGCTACTACCAAACTGTGTACAAAACAAACTACAGTATTCAGATCTTAGCAGCTTCCTTTCTCTGCTAGTCTCACCCAGAATTGATTCTGTCCCACCCCACATACAACCATTTCTAAATCACTTTAGTTCCTGCTCACATTCCAAGACCCACCTGCAAGGCTACCATCCCCTCCAGTTCTACGCCAACCTTTCCTCGTTGTTCTGAAATGGGATTCTAAGTGGGTTAAGCTAAATACACTTGGAAGCCTACCCATGATTGGGAATCCAGATAACACATGGTCCTCAGCTGCAAGTAAGCTTCCATGTGTGTTCAGCTGGAAGTACTTAAAAGCCCCCTTCAGACAGTCCTGCTAAACACAGATAGATCAGAGGTGGAGCCAATGCACATGGAGACATGGGGTGAGGTGGCATGCATGGTAGCATGCATATAGATCGCTGCAAGATCAAGTGAGGAGTCACACATTTGAAACAGCTATTACAGAGCAAACACCACAGACAGGGAAACTATAGACTTTCTCCAAAGCCGAGACTTTTCAGTGGATGCAGCTTATATAAACGGTAGGACCAGGATTAGCAAATACATGTAACATGTATTTAAAGACACCCATGCATGTGTGCATATGGCGTCCATATGTTATATATTTTCTGTGAGAAACACTGGTGTAATACAGATCTTTCCCACAGCTGGGCAAGCTCCTTTGAATAATGAGGCACTGAGTGATGTACCTACTTGAGTAAATCACTCCTTTGCTTTACTGCTTCCAAGGAAATAGATTGTAGCCAACACTGCCATTCTGCTTTGGCAACAGACTTCCACCTGTTCAATGGAACCACAATGGAACCTTCTCTCTCCTGCAGCCTTTGCGCATTCTGCAAGGGGAGAGGTGAGGAAGGGAAAGTCCTGTTGTGTGAGCAAAATAGCAGCACTGATTATGTAACTCAGTGCGTTTAGGTTCAGGGTCCAAGGGACGACATCTTTATTATGCCCTGCCCTGACCACTGCAGGTAGTGCAGCACGTACATCTTGCACTGTATAGTTGGTAGAATTTTCTAAACCATTCCATTCTAAAGATTCCTGGCTGGAAATGTATTTCTTGAAATAGTTCAGAGATCAGGCACTGCGTACCTAAAAGCATTACTTTGTGAAAGATTTTGACTGATCTATGACGGAGCAACTGTGTGCTGGGGGAAAGTTCCAAACCATCTTGTTTCACCAATGAAATTCTTTGAATAAACGGCTTGCGGGTCTATTGGCCTATCGCCTACATTTGTAATTTAAAAGGGAAAGAAGAACAGTGTTTAATTAAAAAAACAGAAAATTATTTTCAGCAGGTTGGCTCATTTCAGTGAATTGGGCTTTGTTACAGTGGATGTATCTTGGCCTTAAATGTTGTGAAAGGTAGAAGAAGACTGTGGAGAAAAATTGAATGGGGCAAAACACATGACTGTTAGCCCCCTCCTAATGTGGTCTCTCAGAATGGATAATAATATAAACATTCATCCATTAGAAAAAAAATCCTACCCTTTACTGCCCCCATTAAATACATTGGCAGTCTTATTAAAATACAAGTCAGATTTGTGTTTAATGATCTTGAAAGGAAAGTAATTGCTTGAGTATTACCATTCAAATGTTCTTACAGGGACATATAATATTTACTGTCTAAGCACCACTTCTGAATGCTATAGACTCCTGCAGTCTCCCCCATCTTTTCAAGAAACCCCGAGTGAGGGTACCTGGAAGTTGAGCTAATGACTTGATGCAAAGGGGACATTTCTTTAATATAACATTCAAAAATTAAAATTATTTTAAGATGCAATTAAACTGAAAGAATGACAGTAATCAAATCCTGCAAGAAAGAACAAAATGAAGGCTCAGTGGTAGAGCACCTGCTTTGCATGCAAAAAGTTCCAGGTTCAGCTTTCACATCTCCTGTTAAAAGGAACAGGCAGCAGTGTATAGGAAAAGTCTCGACCTAAGACCCTGCCAGTCAAAGTAGACAATATATAGGAGTAGATGGACCAATAATCTAACTTGACGCAAGGCAGCTTCCTATCTTCCCTATATTCACTGGCCTCAGCTCAAAGGGTTCAGGAAGCTCTGTGTCTCTGTAGGGGCTCTTATCTTCTATGATCACTGGTGGAGGAAGAGGAGTGCGAGGGGAGCGCACTGCCCCCGGCAGCACGATCCCCAGGGTGCCATCGCAGGTGTCCCCCCACCTGTGCTGGGCACCCCGCCCCCAGGATGCGCTCTCTGCCCCTGCGAGTGGCACGCCCCAGCCCCAGGACGTGTCCCAACCCCGCCCCCATCTGCTCTCTGCCCCCGGTGCTGGAGCATGAAGCTCCGCCACTGTCTGTGACAAAGGAAATAGTGTGCTTTCAGGTGCACAAATCAGAAAAAGGGTCAGGATTCTCCACACATAGAAGAGAAGAGGCATCCTTGGCATGTATGGAGTTCTGGGTCATAGCTAAGGTGCAGAGAAATAATGAAGGTGAAGCATTGGATCCAGAGTTCGCAGGAGCAGCATTCCATCTCTCTCCATTGTCTTTTCCCTGAGACTGATAAAAAGGAATCTGGATGTAATGAACCAAAATCAACTGCTTTTTTTCACTGGAGACTTTGTGGATTACTGACTTGGAGCCATAGCAGAGTTTCACTAACCTCAACTTAAACTTTAATGCACCATCTCCCCCCAAATGGAGAAAATCAATTATGAAACTTTTAAAATATGCTGACTATAAAGCACTCGGGGCCAGGGTGCCACAATTTTGCTTGTCAAGCTGGTACTTTAAAACATTTTCTTCATTTTAATTGCATGTTACTAGGAATCTGGGTTCTACGTGATTTTTTTTTTTACTTTATTAATAATTTCCATCAGTTTAGAAAGCAGTAGCTAAATTTATTGTGTGACATATTCCACAAGCAATCAGTGGTGGGACTGTTGCTATTCCTTTGGGCAATGTCACTTGATTTGTTCAAATTCAGACCTGAATTCCAGCAGCACCTGTGCATGAGAGAGTACAGATGAACCTGGGGTTTCACTACAACGTCTTTGGCAATCTATAAACCACTATTTTATTTTATTTAAAAAACAACCTCCCCAGGTAGAAGAAGAAGAAGAGTTTGGATTTGATATCCCGCTTTATCACTACCCGAAGGAGTTTTCCTTTCCCTTCCTCCCCCACAACAAACACTCTGTGAGGTGAGTGAGGTTGAGAGACTTCAGAGAAGTGTGACTAGCCCAAGGTCACCCAGCAGCTGCATGTGGAGGAGCGGAGACCCGAACCCGGTTCCCCAGATTATGAGTCCACTGCCCTTAACCACTACACCACACTGGTATAAATGAGGATCTGGTGGTTTAGGGCTTGGAACTGCAGTAGATGAAAATAATTTTACATCCTGAAGGATGCAAATGGTTCAAACAGATATGCTGTTGGAGAACGTCGCATTGGTGCTTTTTCATCTCAAATTCATTCAACAATACGATTGAAATCGGGATATTAAACCCATAACATGAAATTCATCACTGAAACCAAATAAACCCCCATTCACATGCTGGCTGTATTTCAGAGCCATCTATGGAACTCTGTAGAAGCTCTCTGACTATAACATTTAGGATCAGTAATTAAGAGTGTTTCAAGATTTGACCATTTTCTTTGACTTCAGCTTGCCTTTGGAACTCTTTGCCTCCAAGGAGTCATAGGATTCAGTCCCTTTCACTCTTTAAGAAGCACCTCAAGCCATATCTGCTTTCCCAAACTTTCTCTAATCTGCTGGCATTTTAATTGGGGATATAATCCTATTCGTGCTAACTCAGAAGTGGGCACAGGATTGCAATTGGATCCTACACACATTTACCTGGAAGTCAGTCCCCTTCTGCAATTTAGGGGATTTAGGGGAGAACGACTAGTTGAGTCACACAGGATGCAGAGCCTTGAGGTGCTGCAGGGGGCGCCACAACTATGATGTAGGATGGAAGGCAACAGGCAGAGGGCGCTGAATTTGGGCTTAGCACAGGATCCCACTGAAATTTGAGACCTCAAGGTAAACGAGAATGCTTTCCTTTCCGTCACATCTGTTTGCTTAGCTTGTCAGCCCACAGGCAGGGTTGTAAGGCTTTCAACAACTCTGTAAGGTAAATCAATATTATTATCCTCCATATTGTGCTTAGAGGAACTCAGGCTAAGAATGAATGTCTGGCCTAAGGCCTCCCAGTGAATTCATTTGCAGGCTGAAATTTGAACCAAGAACTTGCTGGTTTGTAGCACAGTTCCCTTAACCACAATGCTTTGGATTAGTGCAAAGGGCTGTCATAATAGCATGGCTCATTGTCTTCTTTTGTGTAAAAGAAAACAAAAATAAACAATAAGCATGACAACCATTAAGCTCTCACAAAGCCTTTGTATGTTTACAGGATGCCTGCCTAGGATGGCAGCATTTTTGAACTCTGATCCTTCCCCTTTAAGCACAGCCTGGCATTTCGAAATCAGGCACGACAACCTTTTCCTGAAATAGGGCTGAGTGATGAGAAGAAGTTTCACCTGTTTAATCCCTTGGTATCCTGCTGGCATTACTGGCACATGAGCAGCATCAGAAAACCCTGTTCCAGACCTTACTCATTTTAAAAGTAGATTCCTAAACAGACTTCAGAGAATCTGAACAATCAGAGTCAGAAAATACTCACACCCACAAAAATGAACATGAGGGAAAGAGATTACACCAACTCTGGCTTGATTATTACTGTTCCCCCCGGGGTGTTATTCTAGCCTGATGACCAACTGGTGGTGCTAATGCTTCATTGGACGGGAGGTGAGAGTTCATTACCTCTTGCTAAATGCGTACATGCATTACACAGGCCCTGCTGTTTCCACCCCGCCTTGCAATTAAAGGATTCAACTTTTAAGAACAATAGTTCATGATGTTTTATTTCATTTTTTTCACAGGGTGATGTATGCAGGTCAATCATCCCTCCTCCATAGAGTCGCTCCTGTTTAAGACTCTCATCATGTCTATTCCCTTAAACTGGCAATGCCTTCTTTGTTTAACTTCAACACAATACTTACATTCTTCCTGGTCCATGATGGCATGCTTTTCACAGGCCAAAGTGTGTAAAACATCCTGGAGAGAGTTGGGTGCATTCTGTAACCTGTTCCCAGGACAAGCCCAGATTTTAGGAAACAGCAATAGAAATGGCATTCTACACTTTGAAGAGCTCGAAGCACTTCACATAAATATCCTCACAACAACCCTCTGAGGTAGGTTAATGTTGTTGCTCACATTTTTTTATTTTAAAAAATATACTGTTGGGCATGTTCCCTTATTTCACACACTCAGAGCTATCTTGCAGGTGCTTAAAAGAAACCTACACCTGTGGTTTGGTGACAATCCCAACAACAGGATATGACCCACAGTGTCTGCATGTTGCAGATGAGAGGCTAAAGAAGGGAACACTGATTTGCCTGGAACCATCTAGCGATTTATAATCTTTGTGCAATTTGGACTGAGTGCTTTCAAGTTTTAACCAGGATTGTGTGTCTGTGTTTGTTATATTTATGGGGAAATAAGCAGCAATCTATATTCTACACCAAGAAAAACTGGATTCTGTGAACATTATTAATTATGCAAATAGCATGTATTTGTATGATTTCATTATTTTGCAAAACAAAATGTGCTTATTCTGGTTTCACCACTGGTGGGAAAAGAGCAAACCTACTCCCAAAGACTGAAAACTTTCTTCAGTCAGCTCTCTCGCCCACATAGGAACAAATGATGCAACATTCAAAAAGCAAAAATAACGAAAGATCTAATGAGGCTGAGATTTTGAATGAGGAAGCAAGAAGCATTGCCAGGGAGGATCTCCTTCCTTTTTCCCCTGCTTGAATTTGTGGCACTCCAGATGCATATTTCAAATGTCCTTGCCCCTCACTTTCAGGTGTAATTTTGTATCCATAAGGAATAGAATCTTGCTTTTAAATATATATATTTTTAATGAATTCTGAGGGTTTCACAGAATGGGTTCCGTGTTTACTACCACTCTCTGAACTTTTCTGCCGTTCCACAGACTCACTACACATTCTCTCACTCTTGCCCATTGCAGTGCTACACTAGGCCTTCTTCCCTTAACTGAAGGGCTACACTGAAGTCACATGCCATACTGGCAAAGTCTAGCTGTACTGTATGACTCAAGATGCCGCTGAAATAGTGGGCAGCAAACAGTCCAGCCATTTGATTGGACAAGACCTGTGGCAAGAGGAGAACTGGTGAAACTACCCAAAGGGTGAGCATGCTCTTACTTGTGCAGGAAACAGCTGCTGTTTATGCTACTCGAATGCTTGCTGGTGCCACTGTCTCACGCGTCCTGATGACTAACTTCTCCAAGTATTTCATGACTTGCCTTTGTTAAGAAGGGTAGCTCAGCTGAAATGAAATGTTGCTGCCATTCATGATTTGGCACATTTTGTACATTACCATACAAATGTTGACAGCGGAATGCTGAAATTCAGGCTCCTTTTCAAATTCAGGTTCTTTTCTGTAGACAGCAGGATGTTTATGGGGAAAGGCAGAGTTGCCCTTTTTTTTCTTGCAGAGCTTCTTGGTTTCTTTGGGTTTTTTTCCCTAACAGGTGCATGGTAACTAGAAATTCAACAGGTAAATTCACAAAGTCTTCGCCGGTTGAACTTCTGCTTCTTGAATACTGTTAAAAACTTAGGAGCTCTTATCTTGAAATTTCAGGGCTCACTGAAGGAGAGAGATTTCTAGGAACAGGGATGGGGGAACCTGTACCCTCCCAATGTTGTTGGACTCCTACTCCCATCATCTGCAGACAGAGTGGCCAATGAAGAGATTTGTGGGAATGGTGGGAGTTGTAGTCCAACAATATCTGGAGGTATACAGATTCCCCATGTCTGCTCTAGGACAATCTAAATGAGCTGGTCATGTATTCTTCTGATGTTGAGGTCCTGAGTTATGATTTCAGGGATGGAATCTTACCTGAAGCTCTGTATGAAACACCAGGAACACTTGCAAGTTAAGAGATACTTCCTTGCAGTGGGCCAGAGGGTCAGTGTCAAATAATTCTAAGATTTAAATACAGTGGTACCTCGGGTTAAGTACTTAATTCGTTCCAGAGGTCCATTCTTAACCTGAAACTGTTCTTAACCTGAAGCAGCGGCGTAGCGTGGGTTGTCAGCACCCGGGGCAAGGCAAGTAATTTGCGCCCCCTAACCCGTGGATTTGCGCCCCCTAACCTGTGGATTTGCCCTAACCCCAGATGTTGCGCCCGGTGCGGCCGGCCCCCCCTGCACCCCCCATGCTACGCCACTGACCTGAAGCACCACTTTAGCTAATGGGGCCTCCTGCTGCCGCCACACCGCTGGAGCATGATTTCTGTTCTCATCCTGAAGCAAATTTCTTAACCTGAAGCAGTATTTCTGGGTTAGCAGAGTCTGTAACCTGAAGCGTATGTAACCTGAGGTACCACTGTACTATTGTTTCCCCATCCCATCTCCTCTCTTTTTTTAAAACAATTGGCTTAAGCTATTTGGAGAGTGAGTTGTAAGGACAGGGAGAAATGAGGTGGCTGGTTGTACAGTGGTACCTTGGGTTAAGAACTTAATTCGTTCTGGAGGTCGAATTAAACTGTTCTTAACCTGAGGTACCACTTTAGTTAATGAGGCCTCCCGCTGCCACTGCCCGATTTCTGTTCTCATCATGAAGCAAAGTTCTTAACCCAAGGTATTATTTCTGGGTTAGTGGAGTCTGTAACCTGAAGCCTCTGTAACCTGAAGCGTCTGTAACCTGAGGTACCACTGTATATCAATTTCAGCCTGAGAGCCAGCCAGAGTGGGGATAATTTTGTTTGCCTTATGATAAAGAATAAATAGTCAAGAGACAGTTTATAGTTTTCTTTTTTTAAGTATGAATATTTATATGGATACATGACAATATAAATTTATCAGAATTGAAATCAATTCTGTGCAAAGTTTTTTACAGGCAGAGTGACCCAGTGGAAGACAGCCAAATTAAGAGGGATTTCACAAAGTGTTCACGTCCTTTCCTTCTTGCACAATTTCCAGAACTCCAGTCAGGCTACCACCTGGTTGGCTTTCCCCCCATCTGGGCACTTTTGTTCCAATTCAGCTTCACTACCATGCAACCAGCAACTTTAAAATGTGAGCACAGGGCATATCAAACCATTTTGGTTTGTCTTATCCTCATTTTCTGATCCTGGTGTTCCTTTGCCATTCTGACACCCCTCTCCCTGCTCTTCTGATCCCGTGTGTTTCCTTTGGGCTCTGGGGACTTTGGAGAGCTTGCCTTCCTGGCTTGCTGACTCTGGCAGATTAGCTCCCACAGCTGCCCTTGCTATCTGCTGGGATGGGTCTGCCTAGCGTTGCTTGGCTGTGTTTTCTAAGATCCACATGCTGTCTAACTGAATCATTAGAATCAAATCTTTATTGAAAAATATACTTCCAAGTTGCAGCATAAATACTTTCCCTTTGTGTTTAAATCTGCTGTTGAAGGATGAGATGAGCCAGTTGTGCCTTCATCCTGTTTCCCCCCTGGACTTTCTGCACTCACCTGCTGAGTGGCAAACCTAGAGTCCTACTGCAGGCAATTGGGCCCCTGCTACAAGTACCAGCCTTGCGCATTAATATGAGTGGCAGAGGGGAGGGATACACCCCCCCACTTTCCCCCTCCATATAAAGAGGATCACTGACCCAGCAAGTGTATGAACTGGGCCTGAGTGGTGTAAGGATTGTGACCATGATGCAAAAATTATACTCTTATTGATTTCCTTTTACTAAAAATAATAGCCCACTTGCTCAGCAGATTGTGAAATGATATTTTTCTTCACCAGAGTTGCTACCCTCGGCACTATACGAGGGTCTTGCTCAGCACTTTCAACATAATGTGGAATACTGTAGAGCCAATTTTATTTTCATTTGTGTCCCAGTGTTAAAACTGAGAGAGCCATCATCCACTAATAGCACAGCAGGCAAGTCTAAGTGTTTTTTAGCTCAAAATATGGCAATCTATCAAAGAGGAGCAACAATAAAGGACTAATGAGTGGAATAAAACCAGATAGTTAAAAATGATGTGAGGTGCAGTCTTAATTTTTTATTATTAAATTCACAGGACATTAAATATTAAGACTTCATAAACTTTGTTTTGTGCAATGATAAATTAATAATATCTACATAGACATGTTCTTTTCTAACAGGGATGTCGGGAAACATGGTACCCCAAGGGCTGTCATGTTTAAAAACTGTAGTTATCCGAAGTTAGTCCCTAATCTTCAGTCATAAAAAAGGTAGAAAATGTTATTTCTTATTGCTTTTGAATGAAAGTATCTTGCAGGATACCACACGCATAATTACTGAACACAAGTACTAGGGAATATGTAGAACTGCATAGAAAGAGATGTTGCCAATTTAACATACAGTGATAAATCCACTGAAAGATTCTCAGGTGCATTTTTGCCAGCATTAAAATTAATGTCTAGCTGTTCTGTCAGTGGTTTCCGTAACTTGAGGTTCCTGTCCAAGTATAATAAACTAAAATAGATGTACTTCTAGTCTGTGACTAGTCAAAAAATGATCTCTGACAAATGATACTTGAAGTTCTCTTCTGTGTACTGAAATAAGGTGACATTTTATCCTCTGTGGAAGGCAGGCCTGGGTTCTAAGTTCCTTCTGCTTTCACCATACCTCACCCACAAAGTCGCTGAGTAAAACAGAACGACACCTTATCCTATAAAATAAACACAACTTATCAGGGTCAGCCCAAGACTTTTTGCTGCCTGAGGTGGAGAAGGAATGATGTGGGCCCTTTCCCCCAAGTCAAGGTCCATAGGGCTTAAGACCCCACCAAGTTATTTTAGTGCCTGAGACAGAAAACTGGCAGTAAAAACACACTGCAATGCAAATAAATCACAATTTGTTGTCCTTTCATGACACCCAAAATAAGCTGACTGAGGTAGATGTGCCACAGTAGAGCTGGCCTAGGCCATATACAGTGGTACCTTGGTTTATGAACTTAATCCGTTCCAAAAGTCCGTTCTTAAACCAAAGCGTTCTTAAACCAAGGTGTGCTTTCCCATAGCAGCGGGGGACTCAATTTATAAATGGAACACACTCAACAGGAAGCGAAACATGTTCTTATTCCAAGGCAAAGTTCACAAACCAGGTTTGCAGCGTTCTTAATCTTAATCCAAGTTGTTCATAAACTAAACTGTTCTTAAACCAAGGTACCACTCTATCTTAATACTTGATGTATCTGCCCTAGAAAGATGGCCCTTCCACTGAACACTGTTCAAGTGAGAGATAGGGAAGGAGTATAACGAGGCACTGTAGACTTCAAGTGTAATTCCTTCACTTGGACTGAGGACTGGTGGTAATCTGAGAGTTTTGATTTGATCTAGGTGTTGTTGCCCATGGTGTACTGAGACACATCTCTGTGCCACTATCATTTCTGATCAAGCAGGCTTTTGAAATAAACCTATATCTCTCGTTAAAAAAATGTAGCAGTAAGATGAGTATACTTACCATAAACGTATGTGCAGGAGCCACAGTCAATCAGGATTCCAGAATTCGCAGAGAAGCCCAATGCCTGTATATTGGTATGAACAAAATACACCCTTCACACTACCCCAGGCTTGCAATCTAAGAGATGTAGCTAGTCAGTGAGTAAGAATCAGGGGGCAGGATCGCCCATCCTCCATGCATTTATTGAAAGGATTGAGGAGGAATCCCTGACCTTCACTGTTCTGAGGACAAAATGATTGCTCTCTGGCTGTCTCCTGTGTGCCAATAAGCTCCATGGCACCACCTTTACAGAGATAACAAGGGGGAGGGTTGTAGCTCAGTGGTAGAGCATCGGCTTGGCATGCAGAAGGCCCCAGGATTTCAGTCCCCAGCATCTTCAGGTAGCATTGGGAGTGTCCCCTGCCTGAAACCCTGTAGAGCCACTTCCAAGGACATTTGATAAAGAGTACCCAGAACAAATTATGTGAGTACCATTGCCTTGGCTTGGAAGGCAGGATTTCTGTGAAACATATGGTATGTCAGGCCGCAACCTCCAATTATTATTATATTTTATCAGCATGAGGTGGTACCATTTGGATTTTCTTCCTCAGGCACCAAAACGCCCTTGGCTCATCCCTGCTAGGCAGACCATCTTAAGTGCAAAGAGCTTCCAGAGTGCTCTTCCATAAACTGCCCAACGCTGTGCCACAGACTTGCCCCTCAGAGGATTCAGGTTTAGGTCAGCAGAACGGTGGCATAAAAGCATTTCTGCCCTCCCCCTTGAGCTTTGTCAAGTGCAAATCAGATACAATTTAGGACCGAGCCCTGGATTCAAAACATTCAACAGCTCCCTTTAAAAAAAAAAAAAAAAGCTTTAATGCTTGGAAAATGAGATAAAGTCGCTGGAAAGGCCACATGCTGTTAACTTGGCATTTTATGGGGAGTGGGAAGTTTTAAAATTGTCACTTTTACTCCTTCATCCCACTCACCCTGTCACCCCTCACTCCCACACAGCTGCCTCTCTTCATTTCCCATAGCCGCAGGGAGCCTTTATTATCTGTGTCCCCCATTAACTTTCACTCTCTCCTGTTTAACATAATGGGCATAGGAATTGTTTGTTTTACATCTCGGTGATGAGGTTCCAGCTGTGCTCCTTTGAGTGCTGTTGCGCAGCTGTGAGATCATCAAAATGGACCTAAGTGGTCAAGGCTAGTCTTGCTTTGGACAATTGATATGAGCTATTCTCCTCATACAATATTGTCACTGTTGCATAAGTTGAGCTTATGGTATCCATTGACACTTTAGAGAAGAATGGCCCATATACCGTATATTGTCCCGAACACTCAATAGGCATCAAGGCAAAAGCTTTGGAGAAAAATCCAGTTATGCACACTTGAAACCACCAAGAATTTAATGCATGGAACTGTGTGCAGGATTGCAGCTGTGTCGTTTTTAACACTGAGATTTATGTGTTTAGATTTCTTCCATCATAACATTTTCCTTCACAAAGGTACTTTTCAAATTAATCCTCTGGTAGAATATGTGTAGAAAACATAGTCATCCATGTGGGCTTTCAATTCCCATGGAACATTTTCTGCTTATATTCCTCTGGATGAATAATTCAAAAAGTTTTCCAATGAAGTAAAACATTATGTCAGAGGGAACCAGCCATGTGTGCCATTGGTTGGACTGGAACAGTCAGTCATTCACAATCTAGACGGTGAATACTTACATCCACGGTGCTGTGTGACTCTGTGTTGAGTGTGTAACAAAGTACAAAGTTGGCACAACAGTTTATTATTCTTCAATTCTACAAATGTGGGATTTGTTTGCTGTTTTAAATGCAGAGCAGAAGTAGATCTGTTAGTGATTGCCCTCATTTTGTCTGTGAGTCCTGGAAGACCTGCTCCCTGCCTTGCAGGCCTTACCTGGCCTGGGAGGGCGGGGCCCTGACTGACTCCAGCTACAGAAGCTGAGGCTGCTGAAGAGGCCAGAGGCCACCTTGGCTGTCTCTTAGTGCAGGCCCAGGTCATGAAGCCTGAGCTTCCACAGCTGTCCAGCCTGCCATGAACCATCATAGGCAGGACTAGCAGCCACAAGAGCATATATGTTCTATGCTTATGATGATATTTTATTCTCTTGCTAATTATCCTCTTCTAAATATACATTTTATATATGACTTCCTTTAGTAATGTTTTATTTTGAAATCTTTGAAATAATATTGTAGTTTCCTGTTAATGATGTTGCTTTGAATGTATACTTTATATTTGACTTTCTTCAGTAATGTTTTATTCTGGATTGTTTTATTTGATTTTTTATTGTCGGTTGTGAAGAACTTTGAGATTTTTTCCCTTTAAAATATAAAGTGGTATAGAATTAAAATGATTAATAATAATAATTTGCTTACAAGGAAATGAAAGTTTAAAATAATCACGGTTAAGGCTATGTTTTTACATGATATACCAGCTTAGAGGCATTTTATCTAATCAAAATGGGTCTAGAACTGAGAACACCTGCAAGTGGTTTATGATCTCACTTCAATAAAATTGTACCAATATCATGAGGAGCGAATTTTTCACAAAAGGGAACCAAAACTGTGTGTATGTAAAGAAATGCCACAAATTCAGTTAGTGAAAAGATTTCTTCTTCTGATATAGGATCTTATAAAGGTAAAGGGATCCCTGACCGTTAGGTCCAGTCATGGATGACTCTGGGGTTGTGGCGCTCATCTCGCTTTACTGGCCAAGGGAGCCAGCGTACAGCTGGGTCATGTGCAACCAAGCACCGCTGGATACCAACATGGAGAGGAAAGTATTTTACATGTTTTTCATGCATGTACCTATTTATCTACTTGCACTTTGACATGCTTTCGAACTGCAAGGTTGGCAGGAGCTGGGACTGAGCAACGGGAGCTCACCCCGTTGCGGGGATTCAAACTGCCGACCTTCTGATCGGCAAACCCTAGGCTCTGTGGTTTAACCCACAGCACCACCCGTGTCCTTTAGGAACTTATACCAATAGGCTTTTCACCTCAGCTCTGTTCAGCCAAACTGAGCTGCCAACATCTCTTATGGAAAGGTCCAGAAGCATGCAGATCCAAAGGTTCACATTGGGGGAAGGGGTGTCAGGGGCCCATATCTCAGCCCCCTCTGTACTGGTCATCCCAGTGTAAAAGTTATTATGTATTTAATTATCATTCCATGCTAAATGTCTATGAATTGAGTTCATAGCCAGCCACATATGTTATATCCTTGTGAGGGTTTTTTTCTCCTTACAAGCCTTGATTTTGGTGTTCCTATGAAGAAGAAGGTGTCTAAGCACTCTATCATTGAAACAAACACAGATTTAGCATATAGCACAATAGTAAACATGTCTACGTAGAACTACCGTAGGTCCCACTGAGTTCATTTAGTCCTTCTCACCACCACCAATGCTGACTGCTGATTGGTTGCTTTGTATTTCTGCTCAGTGGGTGGTAAGGACAAGAAACTCCAAGGAGCAGAATTAAATCTTCCTCTTGCTGCTCAGAGTATGGTAGCTTGGCAACCACAGAACTATGGGCAGGTGCAGCATTTTGCCCTTACCTTTTCAACCTAGCTATGCTACTAAACTGACCGCCCAATAAGATAGTTTGACATCTTTAAAATACTATATTTAAATCTGTTGCTTTATACCATTACAGTGGCGGTTTGATTTTTCTGAAACCATCGACCCTAGTTTAGCTGGATGTTTCCAATAGGATAAAATTATATTAGATTCTTTTTTCCTTCTCGATCTTAAAAGTATATGTTTGGTCAAGCATTTGTGCACGTAAATGCTTCATTTCCTACACAGCAGTTTGAGGGGTGCCTTTGTTCATGCACAACACAACTTCTTTTTCTACCAAAGGTTCGAGAAGAGACTTTGGGGAGTTAACTGCTAGCCCTGGGCAGCTTTGAAGCATCGCAAGTGGAGGTTGCTTTGTCCCTTAAAGATTTACTAGCCATGATCTTTTATTTGGTCATTTTATTAGCCTTCTTTTACATATCTATGGAGGGTAAGGAGAGAGGGGGCTCCCTGGCTGGTGCAACGCAGAGTCTATTTCCTCTGTGGCATTCACAGAACAAAAAATGTGGAGCCCTGGGCCTCAGCATCTCCCGAAATCTTGTGCAACATTGTAAGTGTGTGGTGTTGTCTTTTTTTTCCAGACACTTGAGGCCTTCTCTCCTTGCTTCCTTTTTCTCTCCCCACCCCCACTATGCAAAGAGGTTGACACCAGGGTAACAAATTCTGCCGCGAGAATAGAGGGCTTGACATTGGCTGTAGTTTATGACTGCTCAGATAAATCTGTATTCGTCCCCGTCCCCCCAAAAGAAATCGGAACAGTTTTCACCAGCTTGGTAGGATCTGACAACTTTACTTGGACGTTCTTGTGAAGCCAAGCCCTGTTGCGTGGACAAATGGGATGAGTTAAAAAACAAAACATTTAAATGTTACCACTTTGGCTTCTCCTCAAGTGGTGCTGAGCACAGATGCTTGAAGGGGCCCTCATGTCCCACTAAGAATGGGGGTATTGTGTGGCTAACCTTACAAAGGGCAGAATAGCCCTGCTCTGCTGCCAGGCGCAGGATCATCCTATCTTTACATGTTGATTTATTAGGCCAGGGATGAATGAAAATGTAATTAATATTACTGGAGCATTAGAGTCTATTTAATTTAAATGCCACTGAATATTTCACTTTCAGTTGGGAGTGACAATGTGTTCGGGACTGTCGGTGAAAGCCTCAGCCATCTGTTACCCCGACGAAGACAGGAGAGACAGAGGGAAACAGAGAGCATCCTCCTTTGTGGCTTTTCGGAAGGCTCCGGGATCATCATTTAACTCGAGGGCAGCCAAGAAGCATTCCTATGCATGGGACCCTGGGCGTTTAGGGAGAAAGCAAAAAGGGTTCAGGGGCAAGCAGTGTACAGAAATCTAGTGCCAAGAAAATAGAACAAGGATGGATCAGGAAGCAGGCCAAGTTACAGTTGGTCTAGTTTTTTGTTTTGTTTTTGAAGCAATAAAGGAATCAAAGCTTTTCTTCTTCTGGTGTTGTTTTTAATTAGTGACAAATCAGGCTAGTTCTGTTCCAGAGCAATAAATATTGATGGTGAGATTTTGACAGGCATTCAAATATTGGTTAGCGTGATGCTTTTGGAGATGTTGTTTCAGAGCTCTGCAGCAGAATGACCCCACCCCAAACAAAACAAAGTGGGAAAGTGATGCAAAAGCTGGACTTCTTATTGTCACAATACAGTGCCACCTAGTTGAATATCAAACCTGGGCCTATGCTGCAAATGAGGGGAAAGGGGTTTCGGGGGTGGGAAGTAAGGAATCCTCCTTCGGGAATGAGAAAGTCCAGCTTGCAATTTGGTCAAGGGACTCTCCTCAGCAGTTCTGGCTGACTGGGTCTGCAGGCAAGAAGAGGAGAAGCAGGAGAGGGGGGAGGCTCCAACCTTCGTGGGATGATAATTAGCACAGTGGGTTTTCTTATAATTGGGATCATTTGTTCTCCCAGTTTTCCTCCCACAAACTGATTTCATGCCCGGGAGAAGCTGTGTGACTCACACCTTGCCATGCCAATTAGCTGATAAACATCAAATGTAAACAAAGATGGTCTAATTAAGGCTAGTCACCAAACCTCTCTGTACAGCTTGTCAAAATTGCACTAACATTTTGCATCCAGGTTTAGTCTCTTGATCACAAAGAACTGAAATGAGCGGTTTCTATGCGTGGTCTCTTTATTCCCCTAGTGATGTAGACACGGCAGGTAACGAAGAAAATTGAAAGAACACAATGCAAAGGAGATTAAAGCCTCTCATTCATCTGAAAGGGGATGCTAGAGCAAGGCTATTTCAGTGTAATTTGAGACTGGAAGTATGGTAGGCCTGCAAATCAGGTAGTTGACTCCCAGGAGCAAGGACATTAACAGTGTGGTAGGATGGAGAACATCTCCAGTCTGATTCACAGGATCCCTTAAAGCACATTCTCACCCTTCCAAATAATCCTGGGAACTGTAGTGTGGAAAGGGTGCTGGCTCTGTAAGAGGTAAAACTACAGTTCCCATGATTCTTTGGACAGATGAGAATGTGCTTTCAGAGACCTTGTCTTCGAATAGTTCTGTTGGAATCACAGTAGGAAAACTGCAGAGTAAGAAATAGTAATAACAACGTCCATTGGTATTCTTTAAACACTTGGAAGATTGGCAGCATTTAGGAAAGGGTTTTATTATATTTGAATGACTTTTTCACTTCTAATTTGAATGATTTTTTACACCTCTAATTGTGTTTAAATAACTCACTTTTACTCTCTTTCTCAAATATAGATATACAGACATGTCCATTATCACTAATGAGGGGAAATTATCAAATAGTCTGTCTGAGTGACTTTAGTGTTAAGTACTACACAACCTTAATGACCATTACATATATTATTGCTGACTGTCCCAGTACTGGAATAATGTCTGCCCAGATAACAGGGTTTAATAAGAAAAAGGGAGAATTACCATCTAAAAAGAAGCAGCACTCGTGTCTCTTGCATTTGGGAAGAAGGGCAAGTTCTTCTTAGCACCTCATTTAGAAGTGTGAAAAGTACAAGTGTGGATCACTCACACCACTTTCCCCTTGCATTAGTCAGGAACAGAATCACTTCCCACCACCATTCTCCCAGCATGCCATGGGGTATTTTGGCTCATAGGAGCCATGACACTTAGCACAAAGCTACACCACTTTGCAGTGTTGAATTCCATAAGGAGAGTGTAACACTTTTTATTAACAATGTCATCCTGGACTGTCCTGCTTTTGAGACATTGGATTGTGCCTCACTACTTCTTGTGCCACCTCGGATTAAGATGACCCAGCACATCAGACTACCCAGCGCCCATCATCCATCTTGCTTTGGGTCTCCCGAATCCACCAAATTGTTGCTGAGATGATGCTCTGTTGCACTGATCAGAGATTGCTTGTATGATGCATAGAAATACTACTCAAATTTGTTTTGTTTTCTTCTAAACACCAGTCTGGCCAAAATAAATAGTTTGTTGATTGTATTGGAGATTGCCCAAAGGGATGTAGTTTAAGAGATTTTAATTGGCAAGAGTTTAGATTTCAGCTTAGTCACACGAGTAGTAAAGCATACACAAATACCATCTGATTCTTCCTGTGAGTCAATAGGTGCTTTCTCACTGCCTGTTTACACTAAATCTAACCAAACTATGTCTCTCATATTATGCTTAGCTAATGTAGATGACTGATCCCTTATATGTGTTTATTGCTTTAAGTGGGTTTGTTTCCTAATTGCAGTGACTTTTCATGCCTTGCTGGTGACAATTTGAGTTTGGAAAGTGTAACTTGATTTCCTGCAGGCAAGTCATGCCCTACAGAGTGCGTTTCTGAGGGGTGTGTGTGTGTGTGTGTGTGTGTGTGTGTGTTTGTATCCAACAGCATAAACTGACACTTTCTCCTCTGCAAGAATTAAATCAAAATCTGTATGCAACAGTGTAATAAAATGTAGCTACCATTTGCATTAAATTGATGTTCTAGTCTATTTCATGTCAAATATTATTTTGATTGTGACTTTCTTATTTTTAGATAAAAGAGTAAAATCTTGAAAAGTTGAGATATACCAGAGATATATGCAAAACAAACCTTGCAGAAACCATAAATATATGCAAGAAATCAGCAGGGTCTCAGACAGCAGGGTTGGAGATCCACTGCTATTCCAAGTAGACTGTACCCATATGGATATAGACCATCCACAGTGAACAGTCATAGTCCAGTGGTAGAGCACATGCTTTGTATGCAAAACGTCTCAGGCATCCAAGACATCTCCAGGTAGAGCTAGGAAGAATTCCTGATTGACACCCCTGAAGAGCCACTGCTTGTCACTATCAACAATACGGAACTAGATGGGCCAATGGTACATCTTGGTATGAGGCCGCTTCCAATATTCTGATATTCCAATTGATCCTTGACCTGGGAAGAGAGGCATTCATGCCTTCACAGGTTTCAATCTTCTTTGACACTCAGCCTCTAAATTCATGCCTACTTTCCCATCACCTTCCCCTTTATAATGTTGGGTGAGTGTGGTTTGGGTGAGATTGGCTTTCCATTTATGTTGGTTTAACACAGGCATGTCCAAAGTCCATTTCGGGGGCCTAATCCGGCCCCTGTGGCAGTTTATTTCCTGGGGTAAAATCCTAAAAAAAACACCTCAACAACTTCAATGCTCAACAACTTCAATCCTTTGGTTGGCCCTTTGGTCAGCCCCCACGGCCCTTCACTTCATCAAATCTGGCCCTCTTTGAAAAAAAGTTTGGACACCACTGGTTTAACAAAACAAAAGAAGTTAACAGACTTTATTAATTAATGATTTGTTGGTTACTATAGTACTTGACGTTCCCTTACATAGAGAATCATAATAAATGGAAAGCATCATATGTAGATTACAATGGGACTTGACTTCCCATATTTAGAGGATTAGAATAAATTGAAACATTAAGAACATAGCCCATTTTTCCTTAAAACTATTTGGCTGATTAACTTGCATTTTCTTATATTTAATCATTACCCTGGTGGACCATATTCTATCTATCCATTGAATAAAGGATGGTGCAGTACTCTTTTCCCCATTTTAGCCATAGTTATTTTTGCAGCTGCTAATAAATTAATTGCTACCTCCAAATCACTTTCTGGAAGTACACTCTTTACATATTCAAGGACAGCTATCTTAGGTTCTTGTGGTATATAATATCCTAACATTTATGTAATAGCATTATATACCTGTATTCCCAAACATCTAGATTTGGTTTTCCAAATTTTGTCTTGACTTACATCATCTGCCATTCCTCATCTACATTACTGAAATTATCTCTCCAGCCAATGTTTATTTCAGTTTAAACGTACAGCAAATCTTTGTGAATTTGCTTTCATTTTTACTTCTTCCACAATTACGGTACTTTGACCTCTGTTACAAATTCAGAGCCAGGAACAAAACTGTAAATAGCTTATCGACTGAAATAATGTACTTTGAGGCACTTTGTGTATTTTTTCCCTAAATCAGTTTAGAAACTGTGTGCCAGAGCTTGATCTGAGCCAGAGTTCCCAATGTGCACACAGACACACCCTCTACGCATCTAGATTTATCAGGCACAGGACGACAAAGAGAAATGAGGCCGGGGAGAGGCTGGCACTGCAGCATAAAGGCTGCTGGACATGCCCCCCCCATGGCACCTGGTTGGACGGCCACCGGGGGGGGGGCGTGAGTGCCAGCCAGGTGAGCTGGAGGCAGGGGGCAACGCCCCCTGCTAGGAGCGGTGTTCGGGCTCCCGTCCACAACCACTCCCCTCTCTTTCAGGGAGGAGAGTCTTTCTTACCATTAGCCAGAGTGAGGTGGCCACCTCAGGTGGCAGGTGCCAGGGCAGAGAGAAGTGACAAGATGTTGGAGGACAAAGCTATGCATGCTATGAAGCCAGTCCTGTGCCCACAAAGCTAAACTGCTGCGCTCGGGTGTGGTGGAGGACCTTGTCCAATCACCATCATTGAAGGAAGATGCAACTGTCTGTCCAGTCAATTGCTCATGAGTGGTTGATGGAATGGCATCATATTCTTTGCTTCCCAACACCAGTGTTGCTGCCAGTTACCGAGTGGGGGGGGGGGGAGAAGCAGTGGAGAGGTCAGGGTAGTGTGGGAACACAGTTCAAAGTGTTGGTGCTGACCTAAACGGCCTTGGCCCAGTATACCTGAAGGAGCGTCTCTACCTCCATCGTTCTGCCCGGACACTGAGGTCCAGTGCCGAGGGCCTTCTGGTGGTTCCCTCGCTGTGAGAAGCCAAGTTACAGGGAACCAGGCAGAGGGCCTTCTCGGTAGTGGCACCCGCCCTGTGGAACACCCTCCCATCAGATGTCAAAGAGAACAACAACTACCAGACTTTTAGAAGACATCTGAAGGCAGCCCTGTTTAGGGAAGTTTTTAATGTTAAACAGACCACTATATTTTAATATTTTGTTGGAAGCCACCCAGAGTGTCTGGGGAAACCAAGCCAGATGGGCAGGATATAAATTATTATTATTATTATTATTATTATTATTATTATTATTATTATTATTATTTACCATTCCTGCCAACCTCCCCACCCCTCACCCTCTCAGTAAACAACAACAACCCCAACATTGGAAAGTCAGGCAAGCAACGCCACCCCATTTTGCCCTGCCGCCTGTGGCTACTGTACATGAAATGGGGGTGTGGGTTGCCTTCTAACCCTTTGAAACAACAAAATGCATTGGGCCAGTCCTGCATCACATGGGCTAGAACAACCTATACAGAGCAGTCTCTTTTCACAGGCTAAACAGGAACAGGAAAGCTGAAGAATGTCTGGGATTCTTGTGTCTCCAATTTTTGAAGTTATGCTGATGACGAAATTTATGGCCTTCCACCTTGAGTGAAGTCCGCACTTGCACTGATGAATCAGCAAGCTTTTCAAATTGTATGGTTGGAGTCTATTGTCTTATTGGGAGCATCCTCTGGAGAAAAGATCCCTCAGTACTGGAATACACAAAAGAAATATAAAGAGAAATATAAATAAGCATTTAGAAATAAATAAGCGTTTAGAATGCAATGTTTTTCTTCCGGCTCTCAGACAAAAGGAATGAAACTAGATGCACGCACACACACACACACACACACGCAAAAAACCCAACCCTAAGAACTGAGATTTTTAACATGTATTCCCTGAAGTCCAAATTCCAAAGTAGAATGGGAAAATAAATATACAAAATTCAAACCACTGCAAATTTGAAAATGTTGCCAAATATTGTATTCTTGTAAATGAAAACCCATATATAATTGTGCTCTTATCCAACTCTATGTTTTGTTAGATTTTTGTGATTTTACATTATTTGTGAGCACAATCCATACCCACCCAGATGTTGATGGATGGAAGAGTTTGGATGGTATGTGGGTAACTCTCTGCTGGCCTCCACTGGCAGAGAGGTGCTGAGGGGAAGACTCCACACAACACAGGAGGCACCAAGCGGTTGCAAAGCTATCTCTAGCAGTTCTAATGCCAGCAGTAGCAAGCAGAAATGGGGCACTTTGTGATTGTGGTGTGAGTGGCATAGCAAAAATTAAGGAAGAACCACCACCATCCACCTTGGCTGCCTTGGGATGTGGCCATAATTGACAGTTCTGCTCTGATCCTCCCCTTCACAGCTCCAAGTTAGGATTCCTTTGCCAAATAGTTGATCTTCCAGAGAGAACTTTTATTCTGGAGCAACTAGTAAATTTAATCTACTTGTACCTGCAAGTTGGAGGCTGAAACTGAATACAGAGCTGTGGGAGGTACTACAGGGTGATGGGAAACTGGCAAAAATTGTGCACTTCCTCCGGTGGTAGCCTCCACTGTCCCTCAGTCCCTTCCATGAACAAAAATAGCCCTTCCATTAGTAAAGTGCAGAAATTCAATGGTACTTACCCCCAGGTATGTATGCACAGGATTGCTGTCTCACAGTGCAATCCTAACCAGAAATCTCTACTCCAAAATAAGTCATATTGGATTCAATCCAGACTCCCCACTCCCATCAGTGGAGCTTTGCAGAGTGGCAAGATTACTGTTGCACCCACAACCCTGCTGCTCATGGCAGCCATGGTGAATGAAGATCGGAGGGCAGGATGATCAGCCCCAAATTAAGCCAATGCCATCATATGAAAGCCCTTTTTCAAGACTTCTCACTGATGGGAGAGCTAGAGGACCTCCTGCTTGCCTACATGTTCAGGCTATCACCAGATCTTGCAGCCATGAGTTCCATAAATTCATAATGCATTAAGTGAAGAAATGCTTTGTGTATCCTCAGTCTACTGCCAATAAATTTCAGAGGGTGAAAGGCTTTGATCAAAGGCTCTTAGAAAGTCTATGTATGGAAGGTACCATCTTCCATTAGCTACAGTCACACTGACAATGGTGAGGGGTGATAGGAGTTGCAGTCCAACAACATCTGGAGAGCACCAGGTTGGGAATACTGGTCAGTCGGATAACCCCACCCACATCCTTGTTGACACCGTCAAATAATTCCCAACAGTTGTGAGACAGGACATCTGTTTGAAGAAACCAGCAAGGCTTGTTCTTTGATATGCTTAATAATTCTGACATTAATGTCTTCATGAAATGTCTCTGTGTGGGTTCTATAGAGGAAAGGAAACTGTTGAAAAATAATTATTATTTTGACGCTAATAATGCTTTTCACCAATTTACCTAGAACAGACACTAAGATAACTGACCCACAATTTCCTGGTTACCTCCTGGATCCTTTTCAAACTGCCATTACATTGGCTATTTTCCAATCAAGTGACAAGTAGCTGATTTTAAGGTTTATGCCATTCAGACCCATTGACTTTAAATATATATATATTAGCCCTAAGAATTGACTTTTTACCTCTACTTTATTCACACGAGTCTCCTCTATGTTACCAACATGAACTCCATAATATGAAAAACTCAACTCAGACCTGTTCAATTTGTATATGCATGATGCAAACTGACTGTATGGATTGCTTTTCTGAGGTCTATTTTCTCTTCTTTTAAAGCCCAGACATGTTTGTCTTATTGTGCCAACCCAAAGTTTTCCATCTCACCCTATTTCACAATTAGTTCTTCTGCGACCTCTGGAATTTAATTTCATAAGACTTTGGTGTTTTAGTCCAAAGTAACAGATGGAAGGACAATATGAAACGGATTTCTGCCTCATTTGTACAGAATTATCCCATTTGTGGCACACTTTTCAATGTTTTCAAATCTGATCTATCTTCAAAAACCATCCTAGCACATCACATGTTTTTCAAAGCTACTTTCAGGATGTTGAAGTTCTAATGTCTAATTAGTGACCTAGTAATAAACCATTGAAATCAGTAGGAATGTTACGGTTGACTCCAGTTGGGGAGGATCAAAACCTCAATAATTTTATTGTCACTAATGACGAGCCATTTTTCACAAATGAGTAGGCCCCATCCTGAACTCTGGCCTCCTGAGTGTAAACAGTTCCCCTTTATTACTGGATTGTGCCCCAAGTGGGATATTTTGTGCATGGTTAACTTAGCCAGGGCTTTAAATGCTTGCCAAGTGGTTTTAATAACAGGATGTTGTTTAAAAAGATTGGGAAGGATTGTGGGCAGTCACAGAGATAATTGCCAAGGAGGGAGAAATGAATCTTCAATCTAAAACCCACTTGGCTTTATCTTTGGGTCAGGAGGAAAGATCCAGAAAATCCCCTAATGATAGTTTTGAACTCAGAGACGTTGGCAGCTCTCTGGATTTTAGATCAAAACATCTTGTAAAGGCACAACACAGACAGGTTTTTCTATTTCCATATAAGGGCATTTCTTTTTCATTTATGTGGGAAAATGAAGATCACAAAGATGTAAAAAGTAAAAGCACATACCATGTTAGATAGACGAAAGAAAGAAAGAAAGAAAGAAAGAAAGAAAGAAAGAAAGAAAGAAAGAAAGAAAGAAAGAAAGACAACTGACAGTTTAATGGGGAATTACTTCTTCTCTGTAGTCTGCAAAGGACAGTGCCAAAAGTTCAGTGGTAATAAAGACCTGAGGAGCTAATAGCTATGCTTTTTGTTTGCAGGATAAATGCTCTTATAAAATACATATTTATTAGAGCTGCAACTCACTTAAAGAAATGTTACTTAATTAACCATCAGGTTTTCAGTCAATTCATTGATCTTATCTATCCGTTAAATCGGCACATGAGTAAAGATATAACTGAAGCAAGAAGCTTACTTTCATTCTAGACAATTGCATGTTTGTGTCATAGCATCATCTCAAAAGGAGCATTCTCTTGTATGTGAGAAAAAGGGAAGTTCATATTTTAAGATGGTGCTTGCTTTCAGAAGTCTTTGTAAGTACTTACATATTTTTTAAAAAAAATAATAATTTGATGCCCAATGAATTTAGTTGTTTAACCTGAGATTCAAGGTTGAACATTTTTTAAAAAAAGATTTTTGCATCTAACCTTCTTTCTGGGAACAGAACCCCCATTTGAATGTTTTTCAGGTCATCTGTACGACAGAGGGGAGGAACTCAGCTGTCTTTCCCACTGTATACTGATTCTAAAAATTGGCATGTGTTTAGGTGATGCGGTCAAGGTTGCCAAACAATGCTTTGCTGATTAAGCAATGAAACTTTGCAGCCCTAATCTATTTATAATATGTTCCCTATGTTCCCTCACAGCCTCATGTGAACAACAAATGTAGCAAATAGACAAAGGGATGGCCCTAGGATGCATAGGTTCCTGTTTCACATATAACTCCATACTAGCAGGGATATAAAGGGACACCCCTTGTCTCATTAAAAATTGAGTGTTAAGAGTAATAGAAAGAGAATGACATAAGCAATCACAGCACATCAAGATGTATGCATTCAAACCTGAATTTCAAAATATGTAGAGAGTTCATTTTCCAAAAGGGGGATTTATTTCAAATTTTCACAAGAGCTATTAACTACGGTAAATGTCTTTTAGTCAATGGTCTATTTGTCTAGATTTTATTTGACTGGCAGATCATGTGTGTGTGCATAGGTATGGATGGTGGTCCATAATTTCCACTAAATGTAATATAACTTATTTTTTAAAAAGTTATCACATTCTTTAAAGAAGGAAATCTTTATTTTCTGAAAGTTGTGAACCTCGAGGATGTATGAATCCTTTCATAATGGTTCTTTGTGTTTAGTGCCATCACTGAAGACTGTGTTTTGCTAGTAGTAATTTTCAGAATAGAAACAACTGGTGATTTCCACAACTAACTGGTATATTTTTTTATCCACAATTAAAATATTAAAACATTAATTAATTAATTAATTAATTACACTGATTTGCAGCCAATTTTGCATCACCTTGAATGTCAGGAAGGGAACCATTATGTGCAATAAATGGAATGTAACTTTTTGTTTAAAATAACTGCTTTCCGCAAAGTTCATGGAATCACAGAATGGGAAGAAACCCCAAAGTCCACCCAGTCCAACCCCCTGCCTAGTGCAGAATCTGGTATTGCAGAATTTCTGAAAATGCTTCACAATCTATGTTGCCATTCCTGTATCTTCTGCACCAGGCATGGGCATCATCAAAAGGAGGCCAGTTTAAACAGAGACGTCCCAAGGCATTCTGGTGCCCATGGGCAAGTAATCCATATGGCACCCTTATGGTGGATTGGAAGTCTAATACTAACCTAAATAACTGCCCATTTGTTTCCCTTTATTTGTACTGGGAAAAGAGCTGATGCCTGAGGTGAGTTTAATCACCTTGCCTAATCGGGCCAGAACTGCATTTCAGGGCTATAGCTCTTACATGCAGGCTCTCAAAAACACTTGTCCACGTTGGTACTCCATGTATGACAGGCATAATCTTGGAGATCTTCTTGCCATGATGTATCGCCTCATCCACATGCAAGGGGGGTATGCCAGCATTGTATATTCCTGCCACAGTAGCCACCCTGGCATGCAGTTATTGTACATGTATTGCGCACATAGGAATTGCTGCTTTTCCACACATATTGTGGAAAGCTTATGCAGGTAAATTCTTGCCAGCAACTTTCCTATATGGACCATAGCATATAAATCAGAATACGGTAAAAAGGTAAAGGTAAAGAACCCCTGACAGTTAAGTCCAGTGACGGACGACTCTGGGGTTGCGGCACTCATCTCGCTTTACTGGCCGAGGGAGCAGGCATTTGTCCGCAGACAGTTTTTCCAGGTCATGTGGCCAGCATGACTAAGCCACTTCTGGCAAAACCAGAGCAGCACACAGAAATGTTGTTTAGCTTCCCGTTGGAGCGGTACTTATTTATCTACTTGCACTTTTTTGCATGCTTTCGAACTGCTAGGTTGGCAGGAGCTGGGATCGAGCAAAGGCAGCTCACCCTGTTCACAGGGATTCGAACCACCAACCTTCTGATCAACAAGCCCTAGGCTCAGTGGTTTAGACCACAGCGCCATCCGCGTCCCACAGAATACGGTAACAGAACCCAAAAGCATTTTAAAGATGTAAATTTTGTTCCCTTTCAAAGAAAACAGGAGTGCATCTCAAGCACTCGCTCCCTCCATCTCGCTCATATTTCATACCCTTAGACTTTAGGTCCCTCAGGGTTCTGTTCACAGCCCACTTCCCTTTATCTCTGGCAAGCTCACACTTGGTGCTGTTATTCAGAGATCTGAATTTGATTATCAGATTTATATGGTGACACCCAGACCTGCTTGTCTATTCCTGCAGATTCTACTGAAGTGCTGTCATGCCTTATTACTTTCTACCTGAGAATCAAGGTTGGGCATTTTTTTAAAAAAAGATTTTTGCATCTAACCTTCTTTCTGGGAACAAAAAACCCCTTTTAGATGTTTTTCAGGTCATTTGTATGACAGAAGGGAGGAACTCAGCTGTCTTCCCCACTGTATACGGATTCAAAAAATTGGCATCTATTTAGGTGATGCGGTCAAGGTTGCCAAACAATGCTTTAGTTTCATCTTCTGAAATTATTCCATTTTAGGTAATCGGGGTCAGGAGATCAGAGCTGGTGCTTTTGGCCTAATCCAAACTTATCCATAGCATTTCACTGATAACTGGAAACCTTTCTCATTCCAGCATTTTCAGCTGCTGTAAAATTCTGCAGTTAATGTCATAACAAGAATTAAACTGTCTCATCACATTACACCCATCTCATCTGACTTTGCTGGCTATTAGGTTGACAGGGCATTGATTGAAATTTATGTGAATTGTTTATAAATCAATGCTTAATTTTCCTTCAGGTTCTTGAAGCCACTCTGTATCTGCAGATTAGCTCTGCCTTCCACAATATCTGGATGGGTTGTTTTTTAAAAACAGTTTTGCTTTGTACCACGTCTCTATTGGGAGGAAATAGGGGAAATATTGAAAGCATCACAAGGAATTATTATCACAGGGAATTTCAGATTGAGAGGTCCTATGAATCCCCCCCCCCCCGCCTTTTCTTTAAATTATTTGACAGGAAATATATGTGTAGAACTAGCCTTCTATGCCCATTGCTGGTACTCATCTGTGTGAACATCTCCAACCATATCACAGTGTTCATCTGATCCTGTTTGAACTTGCTGAATGAAAAATGAGGAGTACATCTGCACTGGGGGCCAGCAGTTACTGTGCATAAATAAATATGTGTAACTACAACTACCTCAGGGGCAATATTTGTGAAATTCACAGGCTGGTGGACACAAGCAAAAGGCCTTTTGCACAGTAGCCCCTTGCTTGTGTGATGACTATGGCTGGCCCTATCAAAAGACAGAGTGAGACAGCTACCTTAGATGGCAGATGGTGGATGGCAGTAATGAGGTGTTGGAGAAGAGAGCTGTGTGTGTCAAATAGCTCAGCCTGTGCCCCCTACACTAGACTGCTCCACTTAGGTGTCGTGGAGGACACTGTTCTGCTAGCAGCATTGAAGTAAGATTCAACCGCCAGGCCAACTGGCTTCTGCACATGTAATTAGGAAGCTGCCATCTTGTCCTTTGTCTTAGGCAAGAAAATGTCCTGGGCCAGTCCTGGGCATGGTCTACTAGTATCTAATATAATATTGTTTTGGTACCAGCAAATATATTTTTTATTCTCATAGGCCTTTTAAATCTGTTACTTTATCCAGGGAATGTTTTTATACGGTGATTGTTTGTTGCTGCTGATACAGCTTTAGTTTTCTGTCTGTTTTATATTGATGGCATTAATGCTGGTTTTCTACCATTGTGTTTTGTTTTCCAGTATTTGATAGTTTTTGCTATGTTGTACATAATGCCCTTAGTTACCGAGCAACTTAAAAAATACAGTGAATAAGTAATAAATATATAGAGGGGGTCTTCACGATGCCTTATACCTGTAAACAGATGTCTGGCTCTGTCAAAGGAGCAGTGATCCCTAGCTGCTTGGTGCTCCTGTATTCAGTCCCCAAACCAAACAGGACCTTGCACTGTTTGATCACATAAACAGACCTCAGAGAGCCTATTAATGTCCAGGTCTGGAAGAGTGATCAATATGCAGAAATATGTTTCTACATGCAGAATGCTGTCCCTGGATTGGGGTGAGAGCCCAGTATAATAAAACAATAAAACGGCCCTGTCCCATGTAAACTTGTGGAGCACTGCACAGTCTGATATATTATAAGAATATAATAAAAGTCATCTGAAACAATTTAAAAAGAGAAGCAACTATGTTCTCTATTTTCCTTCATCCCTCTTTCCCTCCTTCCCTCCTGTCACCTAACACTCTCTTTATTTTATTTTCTTCTACTGGAACCTCCCTATTAAGTCAGCACAGACGCGATGCTTCTTTAAAATATAATTCCCTTGCAGCATATCTTCTTTTTCATTTATTTATCTCCACTTTGCACACTATTAGTGGTCATTTCAGTTTTTAGTGTTCAGATCTGGCGGAAAGTTAACTCTCCCAACCACCATCAAAGGCCATTTCATTAGAGGAAACATGCACTATTTATATTACATTTTTGGAGCAGAAATGTGCCTCTTGCTTTTATGAATAAAGCATAGGCTCTTCCAGTCCATTTATGGCTGTTCACTGCACACAAGCAGCCCTCTGCTAGCTTCTGCAACCAAGCATCGCTGGATTCCAACACGGAGAGGAATGTATTTTAATAACTCCTGCAACTACCTTTGCTTCTGATTTGGTTAAGAAATAGATAGATAGATAGATAGATAGATAGATAGATAGATAGATAGATAGATGATAGATAGATGAGAGAGAGAGAGAGAGAGAGAGAGAGATGATAGATAGATGATAGATAGATGATAGATGATAGATAGATAGATAGATAGATATAGATGATAGATAGATAGATAGATAGATAGATAGATAGATAGATAGATAGATAGATAGATGATAGATAGATAGATAGATAGATGATAGATGATAGATAGATAGATGATAGATAGATGATAGATAGATGATAGATAGATAGATAGATAGATAGATAGATAGATAGATAGATAGATGGATGATAGATAGATAGAGGGACTGGGTTTTTTTTAAAAGACCATATTTAATGTTGGCACCTTTTCCAAAGTAAAAATTAAAGCTTTGACCCACCATTTTGGGGCAGTTGGGCCTCAGATGGTCCCTTTCACTATCATAAAGGTACCCCTGCCCGTACGGGCCAGTCTTGACAGACTCTAGGGTTGTGCGCCCATCTCACTCAAGAGGCCGGGGGCCAGCGCTGTCCGAAGACACTTCCGGGTCACGTGGCCAGCGTGACAAAGCTGCATCTGGCGAGCCAGTGCAGCACACGGAAACGCCGTTTACCTTCCCGCCAGTAAGCGGTCCCTATTTATCTACTTGCACCCGGGGGTGCTTTCGAACTGCTAGGTTGGCAGGTGCTGGGACCGAGCAATGGGAGCGCACCCCGCCACGGGAATTCGAACCACCGACCTTTCGATCTGCAAGCCCTAGGCACTGAGGCTTTTACCCACAGCGCCACCCGCGTCCCTTCACTATCATATTAACCGCTAATTACAGTAATGTACAAGATAGTTGGACTATGAAGAATCTTGTCCTTCCTATTGTCTAAAATCCTAAAACTTGCTGTGCCAATCAACACGCAGGCAAGCTACACTCAGGCAACAACAGCTATCGCAGCAAATCGTCTTAAAATATGCTGCCATATTTCCGCAAATCGAATGCACCATCGAATCTAATGTGCACCTCAATTTTCAAAACATTGAAACCCAAAAAGTATTTGCTACGTCAGCAGTGTTTTTCAAGTTTGCCAAAGAATCTAATGCACTATCAAATCTAATTTCCGCAATGTAATTTGGCCAGAAAAGGTGCTCATTGCATTTGAGTAAATACGGTATTTCCCCCCCCCCTCCTCCTCCATTTTTGCTGGTGATCAGAAGAAACAAGTAAGAAAAATTGATTATTCTAGCAAACGCAGTCAGTGGTTCCATACCAGACATTAACAGAATTGGGATGTCAGGACGGAGGGTATCAAAAGGAGCTCCTAAAATACAGGACGCCTAGGCCAGAGTCAGGGCAGATGCCAAAAACAATGTTAATCCATTTCAGAACTGGATAGATAGACTTCCACGTTCAGAGCTCTTAAATCCCCAAGGCAACCCTCCAGCTATGCCAGAGCAACATCAAAAAACATGAACGAGTAGTACAAACATCCCAAGCAAATACAGCGATGCAAATATGTGAGGCAGGGTCAAGACTGATGCACTTGCAGACATCATCATAAAGGGAGGTGGGAAGAATAAAGTTGAGTTATTGTCCTAAGCCTAACCTCAACCTGCTCTGCACATGAAATGACAACGGTCTTGTTTCAAGAATAACCAAAACAGGCCCACTAAATGTGATGCTTCACTTTGTGACCTGGAGTGGTAATTTGTGCTTTGAGCTGCCTCTTTGCTCGCACAGCAACCCATAGGTTTAAGTCTCTGTGGCCTTTTTTATAGAGAAAGAGAACCAACATGGCATTGGAGGTGCTGTGCCATTTTATTCTGCCAGAAGAGAGAGGCATTTTTCATCTTCAGGGAAAGACAGAAAGGAACAAATTAAAGGTAGATCTAAATGTTTACTGGTTAACCAGCTTCGTCTGGATTCCTGTGAAAGGTCACAGAGCTTTGAAATCCCCATAGGTCTAGGAATAGGTCTTTGTCTCAGCATATCTAAGCTATATAACTTGATTTCATTTAAAAAAGAAAAATCCTCCATGATTTTCAGATATTAGCACTCAGCAATAAACTGCTTGCGGTTTGAACAGCAATCTGAGAAGGTTGCATGACTCACAGGAATGCCTTTGAATTAGTGCTTCTCTTGGGGCTATCCTCAAGGTGGGGCAGTTTAGCATTTAAGAAAGGTATTTGGATCATAGTGGTTTGTAATCGTATGATGGATGCCACAAAACAAACAAGGGGTGTTTGGGTTTTTCCGCCAAGCCCCATTTTATATTCTGCTCTGATCTTCATTTAAATAAGCTTATCTTTCCAGGTCACTAACTATTTTGGTTTTCAGACACTTCAAAATGTGTTTTCTTATCAACCGCCTTATCGTCACATGAAGCTTTACACATCTTTCACAAGCCTGTTAAGCCAAGTACTTGAATCCAAGGCACTGGAAACCCCTTAAGTCTTGGATGCAAAGCTTCAGCTTAAACCCAGTTATGATGACTTGAAGTATTTGTGGGTTTCCATTTTCAGTTTTAACCTGCCACACTTACTGTATGGAAAGTTCAATAAAACAATAGTTGAGTCCAGATCAACATCTGGAGGCCTCCAAGCCAAATCTATCTCAGCACCTCTCAACTGCAAACTTAAGGTGAATCTGCAGCATAAGGACAGTAGGAACAAGGGGATAGTCCTAAGGTGGTAAAATGGGCTGTACCATTTCAAACACTAATTGAGGAAGTGTATCCTTAATGTTCCTGCCAACCTAGCAGTTCGAAAGCACGTCAAAGTGCAAGTAGATAAATAGGTACTGCTCCAGCGGGAAGGTAAACGGTGTTTCCGTGCGCTGCTCTGGTTCGCCAGAAGTGGTTTAGTCATGCTGGCCACATGACCCGGAAGCTGTACGCCAGCTTCCTCGGCCAATAAAGCGAGATGAGCGCTGCAACCCCAGAGTCGGTCACGACTGGACCTAATGGTCAGGGGTCCCTTTACCTTTACCTTATGCTTAATGTACACACTTGTTTTTTTAAACTGGAAACTTCCTCCCTGAGCTAATTTGCCATTTGCAGAGAATATTATACCTGGGAAGAATCATTCCAAAATGTTGCCTTCTACTCAAAATATGAAGTGGTATGGTCCACTCTTCCCCTTTATTCAGCTGAGTTACATGCCTATGATTGGGTTAGGGATCCTGATTAACTTTTAGTGATTATTAACATGGAACTATGGGACGTTAGTTATTCCAGATTAATTTATATGCAGCATGAGTGTGTGTACTTAAGAATTTTGTGGTATTGTGTTCTTGGCCACTTGAAGGCAAGAAGTGAATGCTCTGTGCTTAGGTCCTCAGCTCCCCAAGAGAAAAATAGGAATATTCTGTTGTAAAGCACTTTGCACACTAAAAAATGCAATGTGAATTGCATTTGAAGGTGACATTATCTCAAGTTTGCTCTACAGGAAAAATGTAGAACAAATTTCAGCTTCATTTCTGAAGTCTCACATACAAGGAACAAACGGAGATATTTAAATGCATCAGAACTCTCAGGTATTGGCACATATTCTATGTCTTCATTTAAGAACATTATACAATCACAGCACAATTCTGGACAGGTACTTTTCGCTCAAATATACTGCAGAATCAAGATGAAAAAATCTGCAAAAAATCAGTACTGCAAAATCAGTGAATCATTTGACTGGATGTTGTCAATTAATTCCACTTTCAAAGCAGCAAAAACAACAACACCTTAATGCTCTGTTGTAGATGTAGCAATGCCATTAAAGAATTATATATATCAAAAGAAGTTTATACTTTCTGTCATTCGGCCATGCTGAATTTCTCTCTGCACACCAGGATTTCTAGTGAACCCTAACAGTGGGAAGCCTGAACTACCTATTGAGGAGAGAGAAACAACTTGGTTGGGCTGGCCTTGGATCAATGTGTGGCCTGTGGAAAGGGGGCTGCCAGTCAGAGACCACTTCTCTTTCACATCCCCCCTGGACCAGAGATGGGCTGGCTTTGCCTACAAAACAAATAGAAGATACTTCAAAATTGTACATGGCTCTCAGTTTCAATGCTAGGAGAGGGATGACAGGAAAAAAGGGAAAGTAGCGAGGGCTCCTTGATGCCCACAATGCACTTTAGAAAAGTTATACCTGTTGTTGTTTGTACTTTACTTTATTTGTTTTACTGTACACACCATATTCATCTCTTGACCAGATCAGAGGGGCTTTTGAATGGTTCACAAGTTGGTCAGACTTCTTCAGAGGCAGAATTACATTATGAGTCTTTTTGTGGGTCTGAGAAATGGGAGGGCAGACTAACAGCTAAGAGTCTCCTTGCTTTGCAATGATTCATTAGATGAAGGTGACATCTTCTCTTGTAAAATGGCCATACACCTGTTGAAAAAAATGCCTGAAAACTTGTGCCACCATAAATTTGATCGAGACTTTCAGTTGGCTCAGAACCCATGGGTAGTTTTCCTGCAACTGACTAACAGAGGTAGCATCCTAGAATGTTGCACTTGTTGCTATTAATTAGTCCTTCCATTCAAACAAGACTATATTTTTTCATAACATATTTCATAACATAATACTTTGGGCCAGAGATGAAACCTTTGCCCTTCAGATGTTGATGGTCTACAACTCCCATCATCCCTGACCATTGACCATGCTAGCTGGGGCTGGTTGGAGTTAAGAGTGTTGGGATCTGATGCTGATGGGGAACCTACCTACTCAGGCAAGAGAAAGGTTTTGTCCCCTGTCCCTTTCAACCCCTTTTGCTTTTTCAATCCCTCTGCAATTCCTCAAATACAATCCAATGACAAAACCAATAGAACACAAAGGAGAGCAGCAGATAAAACCAACAATAAAAAGAGAGCCATTACAGTATATAATTCTGCAGGAACTGGTCAAGTCATGAGTATGCTGGAACAAGGAAGTTTTCAATTTCAAAATGCCATTGCAGAAGGGGGTTGGGCAATTTTTCAAGGTTGGGGCTTCTATTCTGTTGCCTGGGCACCATGCCCCCTGAAGGCTGTTCCCCATTTTCCTGCCAACCAGACCTCAGACAGTGGCGGGATATGAAGGAAGGACTCCTCTGATGGCCTCCATTGGGTGGGCAAGATCCTATGAGATCATAACAGTCCTTTGAATATCCTGGCAACTCGGGCTGTGCACACACCATACCTCAGTTTCCCACCTCACAGAGCTAAATTCCTAGCACCATTAAACTACAATTCCCATTATTCTTTGGGGAAGGGCACAGGTTTTAAATGTATGGTTTGTATGCAGCCCAGGTCCCAAGCTGTTCAGGGCTTTGTACCTTCCAACCTTGCTGTATTCATGACAGGGGCAGGCCTCCATTTGAAGAAATGTATCTGCACCAATTGCATTAATTGGCCCATAATGTAATGTGAGAAGTTTCTCTTAGGCTAACTGCCTGATCTGTAGTCCTGTATTGGCTCCAGACAGGATGCTGAAAAAAGGAAAAGCAGATGTATGAATGTCAGTTTGAGTGTGAGAATATTCCAGTTTGCTCTTAACAGGCTCGTAACATATTTCATGACCTATAACACTTCTGTCTCTCACAGGCTAAGTTGGGCTAGCGGTGGTACATCTGTCTGGCCCTGCTTACTTTTTCAGTTGCAGAATAAATGTCACAGTTCATTGGGATATTCGCCATGGAAGAAATCTGGATTGTGCTCAAGTAAATAGAAAAAAAACTTTCACAGATTTCAGTGAGGTCAGGATCACCCTCTGAATTGGTTTGCAATGCTGGCACAACAACACTAGTTGTCGTGGTAATTAATTGCATCCCATTCCAACTGCTTCTTTGCTGGTTCAAGTGACCCTTCAGTTAACCAGCACTGGATTTCCCTGTTCAGACTGCAACTTTTATCCAGAAAGGCACTTTCAGAAGAGAATGAGCTAATGTTTTTATGACCACACTCCAAAATAGCTGGCTGGCAAGTTTTGCATTTCTTTTTTCCACCTCCGCACTTTTAAAGCGCCATCTACACTTGATACAGCCAAAGTTGGAAAATACACCCTTGATTCATTTTTGGGCAAAAATGGAAAGAAGAAGTCGTCCCAGCAAAGGTAGAATGGATATAAAAACTTACGGAATATGCAGAAATAGTGAAACTTAATGGAATAATAAGAAATCAAGATAACAAACTTTTTAATAAAAAGAATGGAAATGGTTTATTGAATATTCACAGATAAATTGTAAACAGATAAAAACATTGGCAAGATTATTGTAATAGCCTGCAGTTTCATAGGAGTATATATTTAAAGAAGATGAATAAATGAGCAAGTTAATTTGGATATGCAGAATATATTAAAAATAAATCTAAGGAACTGCAGAAAGAGGGGGAAGTCAAGTTTTGAAATGTCAAAATGATTGTAAAATCTGAAAAGTATAAATACAAATTTTAAAAATAAATAAATAAATAAAACACACCCTTGAATTACTCTTGATTGTGACAGGACTAGCTGAAGGTGATTAATCTGCATTAAACTTATCTTGAATAGGTGCCCCAGAACAGGTTTTGTTTTCAGGTTCACAGAACCACACCAGATTTATGACTTCCTACCTTTTGTGTATATGCATAGTTTGCCCAGAGAAAGAATACGCAGTAAAAACTACCAAAAGAGTTTTTAGGAAGACTTGTAAATCTTCATTTATTAAAAACACACAAACACATGCTTATGGCACTTGATATGTAGCTATTCCACATCTGAAATATATAATCACTGTGATCACTTTCACATAACAAAAGAGATAGATACTAGATAGATAGATAGATAGATAGATAGATAGATAGATAGATAGATAGATAGAGATAGATAGATGATAGATAGATAGATAGATAGATAGATAGATAGATAGATAGATAGATAGATGATAGATAGATAGATAGATAGATAGATAGATAGATAGATAGATAGATAGATATAGATGATAGATAGTTCTGGAAGCTCAGATTGCTTGAGTTGATCAAGAAACCTATTCCCTAGGAAGGACGTTCCACTGATTTCAGTACAATTTATTTGAGGAGAATACTGGAGCTTTATGCAAAATTAAACATACTTATGTAAGAACTTGTCATTATAATAAATCACAGTGGACCCAATCCTATCACTCTTAAGTGATCCAGCACTTAAAAACAACTCGGTCCTATACATGCTTACTCAGACATAAATCCCATAGAGTTCAGTAGGGCTTATTCCCTGATATGTGGGTATAGGATTGTAGCATAGGTCCCATTGATTTCAGTGGGTGGCGTAAACATAACTCTCTCTCTCTCTTTCTCTGTCATTAAAATATGCAGGACCCATATGTAGCTGCATTGTGATCTGTATTATATTTGATAATTCTGTATTAGTCTGAGACCTGCAAGTATAGGGCGGTATATAAATTCAGTAAATAAAATACAGTAATAATCATCATCATGCTGGTTAACAGCCACCTGCAGCAGCTGATACCAAACAATCTAGGCCTTAATGTACACCAGAGCTCAGCCCAAGAACCTGTTTCTATAGTCTGTGCTTGGCCCCGGAATTTGTGAATACATAATAGAGAATGCATCTGAACATGGACAGAATGCATCCCCACCTCTCTCTGCTGAATATCTAAGTCCACATATATGGAGGAATGAAGCAGGGCTTCCGGATTTGAAAGTGTGGTTTCTTCCAGGCAGGGCTGAATAGCTGTGCTGCCTTACTTTGGATATGAAGCACTCCCGCCCTGGAGTCTCTTCCTTCTTTTCTTTGTCACCCAGAAACCAGAGAAAAGTTGGAAGGTTGCAATAAAAATCATATTCACTGAAGATCCTGTCACGGAATGGCTGCATGTGGCAGAATGCAGGAGAGGCCAGCGGTTCTGAATCCACATCCTTGACAATAAGTTCCATTGAGCCCAGTGGGGCATACTTCCAAGTGAATGTGTTTGGAAGTGGAAGAAGAGACAAGGGGAGAGCTGTGTCTCAGGGTAAGTGAGCAGATATGTTTGCATTATCCTCCTGGCACATTAGTTAACACATACAATCGCTTGTCACTCCTGTTTATTACCTTCTCTTTTGTGGCTCCGTGAGGATTGCACACAAGGCAAGGGCAGTCTTGTAGTTTCAGCTAAACTGCCTTCAGTGTAGATTTCACCTCTGGGGGGGGGAGCTATTGTGGAGTTGGGGGGGGAGAGAGAGGTTTGGAATGAAAAGAAGATTTCCCACTTAGTTCCATAACAAGGTTAAGCCAAGGTCTTTGGGGTTTAAGGCAAACTTGAATGAGATTTGTAGTGATGTAGCCTGGTTTAGCTGACGAGGGTATTTGCAAGTGGAGGAAAGAATGTCCAACTGACAGAGATCTTTTATTTTCCCTCTGTCTGTGAGAGAGTCATGGATACAATACAAGCTCAACTTCTTCAGTAGACCAGTTAGGGTATATCTGGGGCCCCAAGGTTTCTCTGGTTCATCTCCCCATCTTTGCAACTGGGATATTTGTAACCCGCTTCAGGGGGTCGTTTTGAGGGCGGCAGGATAAAGCACATCTGAACGATATAAATCAGAGATGGGGAACCTCCAGCTCTCCAGATGTTGAACTCCATCTCCCAGAAGCCCCAGCCAGCATGGCCAAGGGTTAAGGCTGGTGGGAGTTGCAGTCTAGGTGTATGGGGCATGTTTTAACACTGTTGTGGTCAAAGGAGGTCTGGAAGAGAACCTCTTCTGAATGCATTCAGAGCCCTCAGGCCCAGAGGAAATTTTCCCCCTGAGATAGTGACAATATACAAAAGGTGTCATCTAAACATGTGTAGAGTGCTGTTCTCTCAGCCCAGGCCAACCCTAACTGCAAGGAATAAAGCCTTGAAGGTGAGATGGGCAGCACCGCTTAGTGGTTAGAGCGCTAGAGGAAAGCAAAGGGAGACCAGGCTTCAAATCTGCACGGGGCCATAAAGCTCCCTGGAAGGCCTTAGACCAGGCACAGTCTCTCAGCCTAACCTCCTCACAGGGTTGTTGTGGGGACAAGAGGAGGAAGAGGAGAGTGGCAGAGGCCACCTTGAGCTTCTTGAAGGGAAGGCGGGGGACGAATGTAATAATAAATAAATAACTTTCGGGCATCCTCAAGCCGGTTCCCCCCGCAGGGCACCTGCAGAGGGCATGGCCCCGAGTGCAGCGCCTCTCCCCTCCACCTGGAGACGCCCAGAGTTCAGTCAACTGGACGGAGATGCCACTGCTTGGGGCTGCAGAAGGAGAGGAAGGTGGTGGGGATGGTGAAGAACAGGTGACTCCCTTAAACCGGACTCCCCGCCGCCCCCGCCCTGCTCTGGTTCCTCGCGTGTCTCTGATTCAGGGATTCTTTCCGCCCCTCCCTCCCCAGATTAAGCACAATGACTGCTTTTAATCACCAGCCATAATTCTGATCTCTTGCCCAAACCTGCTCGAAATACTTCCATCTACATACAAGGCAATGTGGAAATTTTGGAAGGAACAGAGGCGCGGGGGGGGGGAGCGGGGGGGAGCAAAAGCCTTTGAACTGATGAAAGAAGGGGGAGATAATAAAGGGGGGTTAACGACCTCTGCGTATTTATTTATTTTGTTCAATGTCTTTGTCCGTTGAACCAGAAGTAGATTTTATAAACCTCTTGGTACACCCAAACTTAAAAAAAAAAAAATCTCCTGATTCCCCTCGTCCGCACCCAAGCAAAGAGCGAACCAGGCTGGTTTGAAGTGTGAATTGATCATTAACAGCCCGGACTATCCCCCTTTGGGCTGGAACGGGATCTGACACCTCAGTCCTCTGCAGCCGGAAATGTGTAGCTATCCGTATCAATGGACCCGATTCTCCAGCTACTCAATATTACAACATAATACCCCCTTTCCCCCTTGTTTTAGCAAGATTAAACGTTATCTTACAACAGTTAAGGATTCAGTAAAGGAATATGATGTTTAATGGATTTATACTGGGTGCGGTCTCAATACACAAAACTCCATTAGGATCGGTGGCTCAAAAACAACCAGTTCCAGCAGCGCTTCCCAAACCCCGACCCACGACGCTGGTCAGCCGAGGGGCGTCCAAATTAAGAGCCCTCCTGATCGCAGATTCAGAACGAAGCGGGAGTTGGTTCCATAGAGTCATTGAAACGGGGCTGACTCCCTTTTGCCCAGCCCCGCGGCAGGGAATAATCCCCCGCACCCCAGGTTGATTCCACTAAAACTAACCCGTGGGGGGAGTCATTCTGACTTTAGGATCGGAAGTATTCTTTCTTTCCCAAGCAGATGAGGCTGGTGGAAATGGGAGCGCGCGCACAGAGAGAGAGAGGCAGACACACACACACGAAACTCTCCGGCATTCGCTTCGCATCTGATGCAGAAAAGGAATTTCGAAATACAAATTAATACAGAAAATCCCGGGGAAGGCGCCTGGGAGAGCTTCTGTCTCGGCTTCTCTAGTGTTGGGAAATTAACAAGAGTGTTGCCGCCGTCGCCATGGTCTCTCTCACTCTCTCTCGCCCCCACCCCCTTTATTAAAAAAAAAAGATTATTATTAAAAATTAATTTCTTGATTTTGTCGGAGGGCCCCAGCCTTGGGTCACGTGCCCCGCTGCCGCGCTCCCTCCCGCTCCTCCTGGTCTTTGAGTTATGCCGTCAAGCTAATATATTGTGACTGCTCTTCTCTCTTGTGACAAACCCTCGCAGCTGCCTCCGAATCAATAGATGTCAAAGAAATATGAAAACAATCATGACAGAGAACTTAAATCCTGGCGAGAGTCTGCATAATAAAAATAATTTCTAAAATGTGCTTCTGTTCTCAGGGCAGAGGATTAAAAAAGGGGGGGGGCGATCCCAAAGTTTAGTCCGTTTTATATTCCGGTATCTTCTCCCCATACACACATATATACACACATACACACAATCCCAGCAGATACATCTACATCTGTTGAATTTGTAATGTAATTTGTAATTACTGCCCTTCATGTGGTCCAATGCCTTGAACCATCTTTAATTAAAAGCATAATTAAGGGAAGATCTAAAGAAAGACAATTACCAGATGGTCTTTCTTTTCTTTTTTTTAAAGTCTGTTGAAGGATGTATAGTGGTCCTTCTCTAATTTGGATTAAGAGACACGTTGCCCGCAACATGCAATGGGGGGGTGTGAGGGTGTGGGTGTTTTGCATTCACGCCATGAGAAAATAAACCTCATTCCTCTTTCCCCGCCCTTAATGCAAAGATTTGTGTATGATCGATAGTCTAATGAGGGAGGAGTAGGTGGACTTTTTTATATGGAACAGATTAAATTAAATAAGATGGGGACGACGTTTTAATTTCTTAGACACCCTCCCCCCCAATAAAAAAAAATATAGCCTCAGAGTTCAAGACCTTTTGAACTTTGCGCTGAACTAAATGTTGACTAAGTCTTCCCAAAAGAGCGATCAAAACAAAACGTGCATCTCCGGAACTGCGATCCCAAACAAATTTATTTGAAATGAAAGAGTCCTTTCTATCTTTCTCTGTATATGTAGACTTTCTTTTTTTAAATCAAAATAAAGAGCGCAGGTCTTTCCATTAGAAAGTGAATCGAGCTGCAGGTGTGCCAGATAAATTCAGTGTGAAAGTACTTATTCTAGAGGCATATGGATTTCTAGACCCGCGTCAAATTTATTATGGAATTAATGGAAGGGAAACCCTTAAATAAGCCTTTTCAGGTGGGGAATGCGGTCTTCTCGCCGCTTATTCAGCTCACAATCAGTTCTGCTAGAATATTCTGCTTTTGATGCTATTCGGTGGTAAGGAGCTGCCTTGACTATTTCAAGCAAGTTATTGTTCTATTAACTGTTAAGAACAGTTTTTTATATGTATAAAAGAAGATCCCTTTACTTCAACCAAGATCAAAACGAAGCTGGTTTTTTTAAAATAATATTTTGGGTGGGGATGCAAGAAGTTTGGGGGGAGAGGTTAAACATTTGTTTTCTTTTTCATATAAATATATGTGTGTGTCTCTGATCAGAAGCTGATTTGCTCCAGTCGCTGTGCATTTACATCCCCCCCCACCTTGAAGTTTCCGAGGAGGCCATTTACTGGGAAAGGAAAGGCGGAGAAAATATTACCCCCAAAATATGAATAATGCAACGAAGTACAGAATTATGTATTATCACAAAATTTTCTAGGGGAAGCTGGGCATAAAAGGAGAGCCTGAACAATGCTGTAATGCAAATTAAATTTTGGCTGTATTACTAAGATTTCATTATTTGACTGCTGATATTCAAAGTAATGCTGCAGCAATGAATTGTAATCATTTCAATTATCTTCAAGATAGTTTCTTTAGGACACAAGTTGTCAAAGAATTTTTGTTTAATGGGAAAAATAAAATAAAAAGTACATTCTTGCTGCTCCGTAGGTCCATTTTCCAGACGGTTTGTCCTTCTTGCTGCATGATTTAGTTCGAGGCTCTTCCCCCCGCCCCCTTGTTCTTTTCTCTGCATATATGGCTTCTTTTACATTTACTCCAACGAAAGCCTTTCGCCTGCGTCTTCTTCTAATGCAGATCGACAAAATTGGTGTCGAGTTCATCAGTGGCCATTGCGCTCTGACGCCTTAGTCGAGACTTTTTTCTGTTGGGGTGGTTGGGGGGGCAGAGGAGTATTTTGGGTTTGTTTTGTTTTGTTTATGCTGTTTACTGAACTTAGACAGCGTGTCTTATTTTTAATTTACGCTTTACTTTTTTATTATCCCCGCTTCCTTTGGGCACGATTCAGAGAGCGTCAGGAACTTTTCAGCCGCATTAATCCCAATAGGAAATATTTCAGGATGTTCTTAAAACTCTTCTCATGATGAGGGGAGAGCGCTTGTTAATCAGTTTTCAAAAGTAGGGAACCCAATGGAAGAAGAGATGATGAATATTTCAAAGTTACCTTTTAAATTTTTTAAAAAATAAAGAAATCCCTGTACGCAAACTACATAAATTTATCCACAGAAGGAGCTTCTGCTTTACTCTGAAGTCTCCCCAACATGCCTTCTTGCCAGGAGCTGATTTGCAAATTATATCTCTGTTCCTCTGCAACAACACTACTCTTTGCATAGTCCCACTTCATTTCCTTGGGGCTTGCGCAAGAGAACTTCCCAGACTCCTAATACCTTTCCTAATAACTCCAAGAACTACCAAAAGCATCACGTTCCTCTCTAGCGTGATTTCCTGAAGTACCTTTACTTCGAATGCAGGTACTGTTGCTCATTATTAGTTCCTTTCAGCAATTATTTATTTCTCTCTTTAAAAAAAAAAAGCCCTATTTTATTGTGTCGATTTTCTCTTTTCATTCAGAGATCCCATTCTTGAGGTTTAAAAGGCTCCCTGTTTAAAACTCGTGCTGTTTTGACGGACTTTCAGATCTTTCCCCCACCCCTCACTTCTCCTTTTTCCCCAAACCACCCGAAAGACTCAAATTCACCATCCAAAGATATTATATTTGTGAAATGTCCCCCTTTGTTGGAGCTTTTAACACCTTCTTATAACGAATCATTTGTTCTTTTCTCTTTAATTTTGATAGACAATTAGCCATCAAATATACACCAGTTGACTGTAGCCGAGCATTAAACTCGCCTTTATTTAACGCTAATTTAGCATAGCTGCTTTGTTTAACTTTGCCTCATAAGAACCAGGTTTTGTAGCAAAAGGGGGGGAAATAGGTGTAATTTTATGTGGGGCTCCGTTTCTTTTGGCCCTCTCCACAGCAAGCGCTTCCCCCCTTTGTAAGCCGTTGCGCTGGGCAGGCGCGCCATCCCCTCCTTGCCCGGCACCTGGAGTCTAGGGGGGAGAAATTAGCATTGATATAGATTTAGTTGCAATGTAATCTCTTAAATCTGTCCAAGATTCGGGGAGATAATTACACTTTCACTGAATTGCCAGGGGTCAGCGTCTCTGTGGACCTGAGGAGTTGATTTACTAACAATAGTGTTACATAAAAAATGGTGTTTGAGATTATAATGCTAATAGATGCAGTCACTGGGGAGAGCAGGCGGACTAAAACTAATTCGATGGAACTTCGGTTTTGTCCCTCTCTTGTTTTGCTTTTTTATTTTTTATTTTTTCGCCTCCTTCCCCTCCACCCCCTTCCATTACTTTACCAGAATTCAAATCACTTTCAGCATTTTAATTTCTAGGAATGAGCTTGGTAGCAATTACAGAGAACTGGAAAGGTCAATTTATGCTGTTTGGGGATAGGGTGAATCTCGTAGCTTGTCTTTTTCCATGATAGGTAAGCAGCCAGAAATAGGCACCAAATATACTTCTTTTATGCTTTATAAACTAAAATTAGATTGGAGTGAGAGGGTGATAAGACAGTATTTTTAAAGAGAGGGGCATGATTTTCCCCAGCTGAACCATTCTGGCTCTTGACAAAGGACAGATCCTAACTAGGCCTACAGAAGGACTGCTTCCTATGTTGGCAGATACCTGGAGTCCTTTGGCTGGATTTGACCTTTTTGTGATCATTGACCAATGTCGTTTCCCACTGAGGGGTGCGGTGGCTAGGGAATCCCTCCATTTGGCTGCATTCCTTATCCCCATCCCACCCGCTCCTGACAAGAAAGTTCACTTCCAAGTAGCTGCTTTCAAGCAAACTGGGCTGCAGATTTATCTCCTTAGTCTTTGCTGGAAAGAATACAAAATCAAGAAATCCAGCCAAGTGGATCTATAGTGAATAAAATAAGAAACAGACTTCCGAAAGCCAAATATTTAGTGATCCCAGTAGTCCAACCTGCCTCCATCTGCAGCCCATCAGATCATCCAGTGACCAGTGACCAAGGATGATGGATGGGTTGTGATCCAACATATCTGGAGGGCACCAGGAAGGATGCAATCAAATGACATGCCTCGAGACCATAAAGTGAGCTAGGTGTCATTAGCACTGGCTCCTTCACACATGTATGTCCATTAGATGGAGGCATCCAGTAATTTTGACTAGGTAAATGCACCACCACATATCTAACCCCGAGAGGAGGACTTTCTCCTATCACCCAGCGTTGGGGCCTGGCTATTTTGCAAAGTTAATCACTTACACACATGCCAAAAAAATCGTTAACCTTAATTTTCAAAAGCAGAGGTCATGCAGAAACGATAATGTTCATCAAAATATAAAATAAGAGCAAAATATTTCCAAAAATGTATAAGGTCTAACAAAATCTAATCTGCATAAAACTGTGTCTCTCAAAGGCCTGTATTGCACCCCTCTGAGGCCTATGCCCTAGGCAGCTGCCAATATGGCCTAATGATGGCAGCGGCCTTGATATCCAGTCCAGTGCCGATCAAGGTTGAGCCAAATATAGAGAAGTCAACTTATTTACATGCATGTTTGAAATTGTCCCAGTGTTGTGGGCAGGCTTCCAAACAGCACAGCAGAAAGCAGTGGGTGTCATTAGCTGGCCAAGGGGTCATATATTTGTCCACTCTGTGTATATGCTTATAGAATCATGGACTGATGGAACCGTAGAGCTGCAAGGGCCCAAGGGTCATGTAGCCCAACCCCTGCAATGTAGGAATCTCAACTAGATCATACATGACGGATGGCCATCCAGCCTCTGCTTAAAAACCTCCAAGGAAGGAGAGTCCACCACCTCTCATGGGAGTCTGTTCCACTGTCGAACAGCTCTTGCTGTCAGAAAGTTCTTCCTGATGTTGAGTCAGAATCTCCGTTCTTGTAATCTGAAGCCATTGGTCCATTATTTTCCCCTCGGACATCAAACCAATAGCACTCAGTTTACCCTGCTGCTGGTCCTCTTTTTGCTGCCCTCTTCCACTGACAACCTCTGTAGGACTCCCCATTTCACTCGACTGTGATGTGGGCTGCTCTGTTTAGCATTGGAAGAGTCCCTTTGAATTGTAACCTAGTAGCCCACACCATAGAAGAGCAGGAGGTGAAGTCTGGCATTACCTTTCTAGGATCCGTAAAGTCCATTCCTGTTTCATTCAGGGAAGAAAGGGCATTTTGTACTTAAAATAAAGGGGGGGGGGACTCCTGCCTAGTTATTGGCTAGAGGTGTAATGTCATGCACGTTGTTATTTAATTGGACCATTAATGTCTCCCTTTTCCATACCAGTGTCACTTGGCTCAAGTGTGTGTGTGTGTGTGTGTGTGTGTGTGTGTGTGTGTGTGTGTAACACAAAACAAACAGAACTTTGTAGGCTGAGGGAAAGGCCATGAAGATTTAGAACCACAAGGATCCATTTACATATTAATGCACTCATTTGGAGTTACTCATCAGAAGCTATCAAATCTCGAGCCTCCAGCGCAGAAGGACTACAGGAAGCACCAATCACCACTTTGGGAATGGAAAGGTGCCTGAACACTGCAGAACAATAAGCCAAATACATTAAGGCGTAGGAGACTCAGCATTGCTCCAAAAACAAAGCCCCTCCCCCCAAAAAAGTAAATTATCATTTCCTTTTTCAATGGCACTTGCATAGAAGGATGCAAGCCTTAACCCATTACATTACTTGGGTTTAACTGGCTTGTGGATTGGGTTATTGGAGACTCTTTGCTGTATGCAGTTACACCAGAGAGAGGAAGTGTTGTGCTTTGATGAAAATATGTTCTCTTCCAGACAGAACAGAAGATTTGGCGGAGAGATCATATAAACTGAAGAAACAACTCAAAGCCTTCAGGCAGTGATAAAACTGTGATTTAAACTGATGTAGGCTCTCTAAATGGGGTGGCCAACTTCACTCGGCCAAGTGTGCCCAGTCATAAGTTTTAATATGGAACAGTAACTTATACTAAGCCATAAGCCTTAATCAAGATCATAGGAACCTATAACAGACAGTGGCTCATCTAGCTCAGCACTGCTTACACCGGCTGGCAGCGGCTCCGCAGGCTTTTCCAGACAAGGCGCCATTCCCAACCTTATCTGGAGATGCACCCCGGGCCTTATGCATGCAACGCAGATGCTCTGCCACCGGAGCCACGACCCTTCGCTGCCACTGTGCGTTAGCAGGCCGCAGGGAAAAAAGCATCAGTGAGCTGGCGAGGGGAGTTTAAAAGTATCCCTCTCAGACGACCGATTAAAAGCTTTGCACCGTTTCTAATCGCACGCTGCTGCCAAGGTGCAAAGCAAGAGACTCTGGCTCAGGGGACTAGAGGTTGCAGTTCCAAGAGACAAGGGGAGATCTGGGCGCAGTCAGAGGCGTCTCCTATGCTCTTGTGAACAAAAGAGCCACTTTATGGGCCCGGCTAAAAACCGCACCTTCGGTTTCCCGCACTGCAGGTAAGTAAAGCAAGATCAGGGTGATGTTAAGAATCGCGAATAGGTTGCAGGAAGAGTGCTTATGGCCGGAGAAGCCGACGTGGCACCCTTCGGACGCTGGCGAACTACAATTCCCACCAGCCCAGCCAGCAAGGCCAATGCTCAGGTATCATGGGAGTTGTAGTCCCTTGGTATGGCGTCGTTTGAAATAAGGACCACTTGTTGGACTGGTGAAGGGCGAGAGTAGGATTCCCTCTGGCGTTTGGGAGGCAGAAATTAGGAGACACCCAGGAAGGAGGAAGTGATCCCCCGGGTGGCTGTAAGAGGCCGCCTAACTGAGCAGGAAGGCGGGTGGCTTTGTGCCTGACCCCGAAATTCACCGCGCGATAGCGGGGCTTCAACTCGGCTCTGGATGCTGCTTTCAGGACCAGGCCTCAGCCCTGGGCTGCCGCTTTAGCCACGAGGAGCTCTTCGGCGCCTCCATTTCCCAATCGGTTCCCCGCCGCGAAATCGGCGCCACTTCGCTTCTGCCGGCGAGCAGGAACCCCGATCTTTCTCACGAACTTGCGGCTCGCTGTGGGCGCGGGGGGCCTGAGCCCGGAGAGGAGAAGCAGCAGCGCCCTTTCCTTCCCGCCTCCAGGACTCGGCGGGGCCTTTCGCTTGAACTCGGCCTGGTCCTGCGGAGAGAGGGGACCTTGAGGGCTCCTCCAGGCGCCTCCCTTCCCCGCGGCTGGCCTGCGCCTTCTCCCCACCCCAGCAGCGCCCGGGCCCCGTTGCTGCCTCGGGGAAATGCCCCGCCGCCGCCCAGCCCACGGAAACGAAGGAGGAGCGACTTTTCGGCCGCCTCTGCTTCCTCCGACGCGCGCAAGAAGGAGCCATGTTGGAGACCAGGCTCTCCGCGCTCCGAGACTTTCCTCGGCGGCTTGCTCCGCGCGTGGTAACTTTTGGAAGCCCTCCTCGCTCTCGCCCGAGCAATCTATATGTTAATGGGCAAACTTTGGGGAGGGGGGTCGATTTAAGGAGGTTGTGACAAGGGATCATTTGCCCTGTCAGCGGCTGGCCTCGCTGGCCTGAGCTCTCCGGCACAACGTGCCCGCTCCGCTCTGGGCTGTCAGCGAACAGCTTGCCAGCCACGCTGCCTCTTCTCCTCTTATGGCACGGAAATGACAAACGCGCCGTTTTTATCCATACAATTTGTTTCATTATTGTTGCCAGCACGAAGCATCACAATCAATCATAAGGAAGCCCAGTTGGCAGGTGTCAATCTTGGTCTGTTTTTGTACGTCTCAGTCTATATTTAATCCAATTACAAGGGTCAGGGAGTAAGTGCAAATCCCCTTGTTACAACTCACATCTTATTCAAGATTTAAAGTAAAAAAGTCAACTGGATCACATGGGCGCTTTGGGGAAGCTCGGATACGCTTGTGGAGGGCGGGGATCCTGGACACCCCCACTTTTTCTTTCAATGTGTTTCCTTTATGCAGCAAGAGCTATTATTATTATTATTATTATTATTATTATTATTATTATTATTATTATTATTATCATCATCATCGAGGGTCGAGGTGTCGTCTTCTGTCTTTATTTTTATTTTTTCATTTTTTTAAAAAGGGAGTGTTTGTGTGCAAATGAAGTATCTTGTTATTTCGCTAAAGGAGAGGAGAAGCTTTAATGATGGGAGATCTTTCCGCTCGTTGCCCTTTCAAATACAATTGTAGATCGAACTCAGCCTTGTCACGTCGAGGAAAAGTGAATTTCTAACATCCAGGACGTGCCTGTCGACTTTCAGCGAGCTGCATCCAATCACCCCCAGGGAATTCAGCTAATGTCTCAGTCGGGGGAGAAAAAAGGAAAGGGGGGGGCTCGGGGATGAGGGGCAGAAAAACAAATCAAACAACATTGGCCAGCATCACGCTTATTATGAAAATGTTTTAAAGGAGGGGGGAAGTGGGGGGGGGGCAAATAATATAAGACAAGCCGGGATCATGTTGGAGCCAAATTAATACCATTAAGAATCCTGAAGGGGGCAGGGGAGAGGGAGGGAAAACCCAGCTTAGGGGAGTCCATCTCCCCCTCCCCCATATTATTTTCCTTACCTTCCCCTCCTCAGACTATCTTAAATTAAGGCTGTACTGTTACTTCTGAACTCCGTAGGCTCGCACTATGCCTCTTAGGAACTTTTTCCCCTTTCTTCTTTTCAAACCTTACACGGAATTTCCCAGGATCTATCTATCTACCTTCCTTCCTTCCTTTCCTAGGAGCGCCTGACAAACTAGAGAGGGAAAATCAGGGCGCTGCAAACCTTCCGTCCTTGTCAGAATGACAGCGTTGCGTGTAACTTTTGGATCTTTCTGCTCTGCAAAACTTGGGCGCAATGGCACAAGCCTCCTGGCAATGCTTGAGATTCTGCCTGTGGCTCGCAACAGTCGAAGCCCCCTGAAAAATCTCGCCTCCCGACTGGAAAGTCTGGTCATCCAGTTCCAAGGGGGTTGCTTTCATTTGCAGAGGGAACCAACCTGGGCATGTTTACTCAGAAACCAGTCCCAATGAGTTCAACGGGACATGCTCCCCAGGAAAGGTGCCTGTTAGACCTTGCAGCCCTTTTACCGCCTGATCTGCAAAACATTATTTGAGAGCCGGTCCGGCAGATATCAAAGGGGCTGGACTTGCCTTCCCATCATGCGTTGAGGACAGGGGTGTCGGGCAATACTGTGATTTGCAAGTACTGAAAAATGCTAGGCGATGTTTTCGGAGGGTATGAGGAGGGAGAGCTGGTTAACAAGGTATGAGACCCAGGAAGAGAATTATTTCTCAACTTGCCTAGCCAGGCTTGCCGCCGGATTCTTGATGTCACCTAGACCTACCCTGACCAGGTGCAGTCAAGGAGGGCTTTTGTTATCGATTTGAATCCGAGCTGGATCCCACGTCAACACGGGCAAGCCCACCTAGGCATGATCTATCCGATGACAACCCATTTCTCTTGTTGCAGACACAGCTTTGCTTTACATCGGTTTAAATCTTCCTAAAAGTTAGCCTGAAAGGCAGGTAGGCAGGTAGGTAAGGGAGAGATAAAAAACAACAACAAGACATCCATCTCTGAAATGGAAATGTGTGCGAGAAAAACTAAAGACCAGGAGACAGCAGGGAGGGGGGTTTGAGGTGTCCCCCCCCCCCGTTCTGAAATCAAAGTCCAAGGAGACCCAAGGAAAAGCATTTACTAAGTAATCGACTTATTTTAAAAAACACATACCTTGAGCAAGGGCACCAGATCCCTTCTACCGAAGCATTTCCCTCTTTTGCCTTCGATTCAAGCCACTTTTCTGCTCGCAATATTTTCCCCTCCTCTGTGAAATTTAGGTTCGTCCCTGGCTTGTTTTATTTAATTTTTTTCCTCCCCCTCTTTTTTTTTAAATAAAAAAAAACAAACAATAAACACCCTTTTCTAGCAGCTAGTCCTTCTCGGACCTTATTTTGCCGTCTGTGCGATGCCACAGTAAACAAATTGTTCTGATGTGCTTATTATTATTGCTCAAGTTCTGCTTGGGTAGAGAATTAAACCTCATTATTACAGCGCGCGTGTGTGTGTGCCCGTGTGTGTGTGTCTGTGTGTGTGGGTTGCGAATTGCTCCATCTAAGCGAACACACCAGGGTTTGGGGCATCCTTGTAGAGAGAGAGAGAGAGAGGCTTCCTATCGCTGTGTAAATCAAATATGTATAATGCTTATAAATTTGTAACACATTATTGTTGCCTCTTGCCTGCATCCCATTCAAAGTGGCTTCACAGCTTTCGAGCCTCCTGCCCATCAGAAAGGCTGAGCGGCAAAACGCCTCCATTGAAGGCAGGGCTCCGCTCCTTGCCAGTTCAGCGCCCTCATTAGCGCCTTATCTACCTCGACGGCATGTTAATTTCCCCTTAATGTTACTCTGAGAGAGAAAAGGGAAGTTCCCGTCCGCGTTTACACGGCGCCAGCTTTTTAGATCCTTGGAGGACGATTCCAGCACGGTGAAAGACCTGCGAAGCGGGGAGAGAGGGGCGATCTCTCTCTCTCTACACAAACACACACACACACGTATGCCAGACCCAAACATTACCAGTTCAGGTGATGTTTATGCTCACTTTGAAGTTTGTGGGATTTCTTCCTCTTTCTCTTTCCCGAATAAGTTAGGAAATGATGACGGGGATTTCAGATCTCTCTCCCTCTCTCAAAAACACACACCTCTTAGCCACAGATGCACCTCTTTGTTTACTCCTGTTTTAATTTAGAAGGGGCTTAAGGGGCTACCCAACAGGAGCCTGGAGGGAACGGAGGGGAGGGGGTGGCAGAGGGGCTCTCCTCCCAAAGCCATGTCACTCCACGCCGCAGAGATGCGGAGTGACTGAGATTATGCTCGCCTGAAAATTTGTTCGAGGGGGGAAAGAGCGAGGAAAAGGCAAGCGTGTAATTAAACTGCCATCTGATCCGATGGAGGTGGCTGCGCTGTCCGAAAGATCGGGGGGGGGGTGGCTTTTCGCGCGCGCGCCCCAGCCCAGCATCCAGATCGTGCCTACCGACTGGTTTCCCTTTTCAAATCCGGATCGGATCATCAAGCCACGCCGCAGCATTTATCACCCGGTGTGTGTGCGCGCTTGTGTGTCCTGACTGCCTTTTTCTGTTTAATTCTCTCTCTCTCTCATACACACACACACACACACACACACACACTCGCCGCCCCCGGAGCTCGGAAGGCAACCCGGGCAACACTCGGGCGTTGGCCGGGGGACTGTTTGTCTGCTCGCTCCGAAGGCCTGGCCAAGCAGACTTGGCTTCACGCCTGATCAGTTTCTGAAGAGCCGCGCCGGTTGGAGAGAAGGCAAGGCAGCACCTGGCCCTGCTTTTCGGAGCCATCTCCTTTTATTGACAGCCAGATAAGCAGGCGGGAGCCGTGGCGTTTCCAGCGCTTCCTTGGAGAACCCTGCTGGGTTGCAGGGAGCCCGGCTCCCTTAATGGCAGCAACTCCAAACAATCAGGCAAACACACTTTCTCGCCTGACAAGCCCTTGGCCACGGCTCCCTCCCTCCCTCCCTGCCTGCCCGCGTCGGCTCAAGAGACAGGGCGGCGGCGGCGCTGCTGCTGCTCCTCCTAGGCCAACCTGACCTGCCGCAGGGCCGTCGGGGAGAGCCTTGGCTTTCTGGGGGGGGGGGAGAGAAGAGGAGGCCGGAATAAGAGGCAGGGAGCGGGTCATGGGGGGGTGAGAAGGGAAGAAGATGCAGGACCTTCCTCCTAACCCCCTCCCCACCCCAGAGTAGCCTGCCCAGAGGACGCTCTGTCTCCACTCTTACTCGGGAACATCTCTCTTCGACGAATTGAACTCCACTGAGACCCGCAGGCGTTTCCACGTGCGCGCCTTTTGAAGACTGGGGAGAGAGGAGAGGTTCAGGCAGTTCCCCTTAGTCACCAGAAGGGCTTCGTGGGCCTTTGTCCTAGCTATAGGATCGCCCTCTTAGCCTGATCCCGAAACAGAAGCGCCACTACCAGGCTGGCCTTCCGTGCGCCTGACGGGTTGGCTTTCTGTTCGGCCGCATTTGCCTTGAAGCTGCAGCCTGGTTTGGACTAGATGACCCTTGGGGTCATTTCCAACTGTATAATTCTATGAGCGTGCACCTACACCGGTCCTAAATCGAAGCGCATTCATCAAATGAACTTTCGCCCAACCCACACGCGAACTTCCTTCCGGTCCCAACATGATCGAGATGTTCAAGGGTCCCAGCAATATGTGATCAACCCGGGATGCGAGGGATTGATCCTGGCGGCCCATGGGCTGCCTGTACCACTGAGCCCAGCTTCCATGCCGGCCTTTATACTAGGACAGAAACCCTCACCAGCTCGGCAGGATTGGCCCCCAAACAAAGATTCTTAGGATGGCACCTTCCACCACCCCCCGCAGCCCAAAAAGCACAAGTGAAAAGGTGCATTGGGCATCACAGGGCGCTGGCAGGAAGGCCTAAGGGTTCGCCGCTGGCCAATTCGAAATCCCCTGCAGCTGCGATCCGATTCTGAAGCGCATTGCATTCGGAACAGATTGCTGGTGCTTTGGCTGGATCGGCTGCCTGTCCTTTCTTCATTCCTTTTTCTGCTCTGGAAATCTTTATGTAACATTGGGGGATAGACTTCCTTATAAGGAACCCGACTAATCCCTAACAGAAAACCCCAAAGGAGTGTCACAAAGCTCTGAAGCAGTTTAGAGCGTCAGCCATAAGTTCTAGGTCAGGGGTGGGTGCGCGCGTGCACGCGCATATACATGCACACACACTCACACGTATGCATATATGTATACGCACCAGGGAGCTCAACGAAGCTGGGGGATGCGGGTGGTAGACAGCCCTCCCTCGCCTCGCCTGTTAGATCAAGATCTGGTTTGCATCCCGATCCTCCATTTATTCATTCAGAAGTTAAATGGGTTTTAGCGGGACTTGTTCCTGGGTAAGAGTGCTGGGGATCGCAGCCGTAAGCGAACCAACGGCGAGACGGTCCCTAAGAAGGAGAAGTGGGGAACAACGCAGCTATTGAAAACCATGTAGAAAGAGAAGCTATCCTTTTCCGGCGGTGGGCGGTCTCCCCGACGGGTATTTCTAGATGTGTGGGTGCATCAAGGACGACTTCTTCCCCACTCCCCCCCTTTTCAGGGATCCGCCGCAAACAAAGCCCAGAGAAACCTTTGCCAGCTCGCGAGAGACGGGCGCGCTGTTCAATCAAAGCTACAGCGACTTTCCGGCGTGCGCGCTTCTTTCCTGACAAACAAAAGTATTCACTCCGACAAGTGTGTTCCCCCACCCTACCCGTCCTGGTGTTTCTGCCTTTAAGGGGACAGGATGAAGGTGCCGAGGGGAGACCCACAAGTGTGTGTGGGGGGTGTTACTATGCGACTAAAACTATTCTGATCCTCCCCCCGCAATCTCAGACCACGTTACCTGCTTGACGTTGCCTGCAGAGAGAATTCTGCCCCGGTTTCAAAGGAAAGAAGATCTCCACCGTTTTCCCCATCACTTAAATCTCGTGGGTTTCTTCGGAACATAACTCACTGTCCCAACCCCCATTGTTTACTCAGGAGAACTATCCAGTGGATTGTGTCCTCAAAGGTGTGAGCAGGGGGTAGCTTCCCTGCCCTTCAGAAAACATTGCTGGACGAGGGAACACTATTAGCTGCCTAGAGAAAACTTCGTTTTCTCCAGAACTTTGAGGAAAAGGGGACATGTTCGGTGCCGTTGTAAGAAAGGGGCTTTAAAGCAAGATGTTGATGATTATTCTAACACCACCCTCTGGGCCAAAAAAGTGCGAAGCGGCCTGGTCTCTGTGTAAAGGTTGTGTCAGCCATCTGAAATGAAAAGCAGCGCTATGGTCTTCTAAGTCCCATTCATTTCTGTGGGAAGGAGAGATGAGCGAGGGCGCCATTCTTCCATTGAAATAAGCGGCACTTAACTTGGGGCTTAACTTTAAAACGAACGCCCTTCGTTTTAAAAATTGATTAGAGAAAGGTGGGGAGGGGAGAAGAGAGAGAGAGAGAGAGAGAGAGAGAGAGAGAGAGAGAGAAAGGATCCGCTGGTCCTCTTCTGAATCGCGCTTGGAGGAAAACCTCCACAAAATATCAACTCACCTCTCACACCTCGGTGTTTGAGGTGTTCAGTGATTCGAAGTGAAAGTCCACGCGCAGTTTGAATTTCTCTTCCAATTTGTTTTAATGATCGACTTTTAATAACTGGACAGCTTTACACACTTATAAAATAAAATAAAATTTAGATCCAGACCCCTCTGAAGGCAGCATCGGTTGCTTGGGTGCGAATATACAGTATAAGCCTCCTCTTCGCCAGTGCTACAACCCAGGTAGCCATCCAAAAGTACAAATTGGATTTTCCCCCTGACTGGAGCCCTTCCATAAACAGAAACCTAGGAACCAAGTGATAAAGGTTGATTTTATTGATAACTGAGCCGTGGGCAGAGTGGGGGTTTTGTGTGTGTGATCTGGAGCCTCAGGTAGAAAGACCCAGGCTTCGACTTTGGACGGTCACGGAGAGTCGGCGGCTCTGCTACACCTGGTAGCTCTTCTCCAGAACTTCACACACACACACACACACACACACACACACACACACAAAAGTCCAGGGACATCTCTGCGTCCGCCGTGCCGAAGATGCTGCGTCATAATTAAATCTGCGGATTTTCCTGTATACACAAGAAGGAAAGAAAAAGGAGAAAAGATCTTCCTTTTGTGCGGGTGAAAGACCGGGGGGAAGGGAAGGGCAGTCGTAGTATGAGGATCCAAGAGGAAGACAAAGGCAAAAGAACACTCAGAATCACAAATCATCGCTGTGATGTTTTTTTTAAAGCATTATTATTATTATTATTATTATTATTATTATTATTATTATTATTATTATTACAAGGGCCGTCCTCTGGACAACACTCCACAGACCACATATTATGGTAGAGTCGCTTCTATGGATCAGCCAGGAGGACCTTGTTTGGTAGTGGGATCTGACTATAATGAAACATATTTCTTTTTCTTTTTTGGATGGATGGATAGAGGTAGGCAGGCAGGCAGGAGCGAACAAGCCAGCATGGCTGGCCCACGTCCACGTGCGCCTCGCCTCTCAGCCCCTCCAGTGGTCACGGGAAGGTGAATTATCTCCCGGCCCCGGTGAGCTTCTTGTTGTCTAAAATTTCTTATGAGCTCAGCTCTAACTACTGTCCGCCGTGACGTCACCGGGGCAGCCCAGCCAATAGGAGAGGCGCTGGCGCTGATATTAAGGGAAAGTTAGTGCAAAGCCAGGCACCCTCTTTTTTATTGTCGTTGACATTTAAACTGTGTGGCAGATTCTTATGTAGAAATTGGCGATCAAACCTGCCAGTTACCGACTCTCAGAGGCGCAATTGGGAACCCGCGGATCATGAGCCTCTGCCTGCCCTCTCTCTAACAGGTAAACATTTGATGCTCTTTATCCAGGCGTCCGGGGGAGTTGCCGGATTCCTCCTGAAACAATTGCCGCTGCGTTTGTTTCTCCCCTTCTCTGCCTCGTCTAGATTTCTTCCTTCCTTTCTTTCCCGTTCTTTCTCTCTCTCTGACCTCCTCGTTTCCATTACCAAGCCCAGGATTGATTTATTTTTTAAACTCTTATTTCCGCCCCCCTCCCATCTCTCCCAGCCTTGTGCGGAGTGTTAATTACAAGCGGCATAAAAGGGGGTCACGCTGGCTCGTGACCAACTGCCAGGTTCGACGGGGCGCGCACAGAAAGCGCAGTGCCAACAGGTGGGAGGGAGGAAGAGGGCGCGGGGCAGAGAGTTGGGCTTTGGCGTGGCTAGGCAGACGCGAGGCTTGGAGCAGCTCTGACCTCTCCCCGCTTGGACAACCGAGGCGCCTTGTATGGAAAACCCGGCTCATGTGCTCGCTGCCACCGGTTTGGGGATGTGTGGGGAGAGGCATGGGGTGGGTGCGGGGGGGGTGTTGAGAGAAGAGGAAGAAGTTGGTCCTTGACCTCGCCCACGGCCTCCAGCCCTCGCTAGGGCGCTCCCGAAGTTCAGGCAAGGGAACGAAAGAATGCGGCTCGCATACTTGGGTAGCATTTTCAATCCCCAGACCGTGTGATTTGAGCTTTCCTTGGGAAGACCTAATAATTAACGATTTCCACTGAGGTAGAACGAAAAGGGGCTTCGGATTACGCACGCCCGGCTCGCCTTGAGCTTCTGGGCACTTCAGAAGGGACTCTGCAACGCAGAGACGTCGGGGCCGTTTGGCGCAGACAGATCCTCGGGTCCGGTGGATCTTTCGGGGTTTTGCGGAGTTTGGGGCTAGTTTTTTGTTTTTTTCCTTCCCCCAGTCTGACCTGGAGTCCTGCTCCACTCTCCGGTCAGTTCACTCACGTGCCTGGTAACCACTTGCCAACTGGGGTCTGTTTGTGAACCGGCGCATATCCACACCCCTCCCTCTCCGTCCTGGATGGCTCTGCTCGCGGCGACTTCTGCGCTTAGGCGAGCCGGGAGGGGCTGTCCGTTGGGGCACCCACCAACCCTGGGGCGTCCCCACGTTTCCAGCAAGGTAATGTCTCGGCTAGATCATTGTTCGCAGACTGAAGCTGTACCAAAGAAAGAGTGAGAGGGAGGGGGTAAATAGTCCTTTACTAAGGCAACCTGCGAAGCGCGCTTTTTCGCGCCCGATCCACAAACCACCTCAGCCGAAATCCGAAATTGATACGTCTTCCGTTGGAGTTAAAACTGACCTTCCTTTCTAAGCACAGGTAAATCGGCCCAGTAAGACTTACTCCGGAGTAAAGGAGCTTTGGGGCCTTAGCCGGAAACGTCTGTGTTTTCAAGGCAGTCCCTTAGAAATCCATAGGATTTGTTTCCAGGTGATGTGTTTAATGCTAGGCTGTATGTAGAAGTATACTGCTAAGTATTCCTGGTCTGCATAAAATGTAGGGGTGGAGAGAGAAGAGATTGCTGTTTTTCTGTTGCGCCTGTCATCTGTTGCCGTCAGGTTAACTGTCTCAAAAACTTTCTGCTTTGGGAACTGTTTCCTGGATCCGCGCGTTTAACTTCCTTTGAGGTTGCGGCGTGGTGATGGTTTTCTTTTCCATTAGGTTGCTCGAACGTCTGAAAAGGTGTGCAGAAATACCCTGGTTGGTGCCTGGTGGAGCCTCTCGTTGTGTTTTTGTTTTTGCTTAACTCTGGATGGTTGGTTTGTTAGTGGAAGAGAAAGCAAGGGGAATTGTACGGTGCATTTAAGTTCAGAAACGCAACTTCGGCCGCACTATCGAGACTCCAATCTTAGGCACCCATTATTTGTAAGGAAAAGTTCTGTTTCAACCGATTGGACTTACTCGTGAGTAAACAGAGCTTGAGCTGCGCCGGGAGAAGTCCGCGCCGCACTTCCTGAGAAGTAAAACTCGGTATCCTGCGCGCACGGTTGCTTGGGAGTAAATTCAAGCAGCTGGAAATAGAAGGGCGCTTAGGATTGCAGCCCAAGGCAGGTAAATTGTGTTTTAGATTCTTCCTTCTCCTTCTTCTTCTTTGTACTTAATTAGAAAAAAGGGATTAGTAGGATAATGGCTCTCCCCTCCCTCCCTCTCTCTTTCTCTCTTTTCCATTCACTCTCCTGGATCAAGCTGTAAGACTTCGCCTTCCCAGCCCCTCAGCTCCTGCACCAAATCCCTTAAGGTGCTTTGGCACCAAAAAAAAAAAGGGGGGGAGTCCACTTTAATCTCCACCGGTAAATGGACATTCTGGGTGAGTAATAAATCAGACACCCAGCCTCGCAGGTCCTCCTCCCTAATTAGAGATGTTTATTGGAGATTGTGTTTATCCAGCTGTCACGACGAGAAAAAGCTGTGACATAATTACCTCTGACCACATAGTCTTTTATACGCATATCTCGTTGACATCCAGCACCATCGGTTCGCATTAAAAATGACAAGATCAAAATGTTGATTTTCGCAGACGGGATAATATTTCTCCACCTTTACCTTAATTGAAACTCAGCTCGAGGGGAGGGACGGGCTTGAGCGTCGGGCCAGTCCATTTTAAAAAAAAAGAACCACCACCTCCCATTCAACTTTTCCCCTTCAGGATAATTAAAAAAAAAAAAATAAAATATTTTTTTTAATTTAAAAAAATCTGAGTGAGGTGGTGTTGAGGAACATACCAAATTCTTCCCGTCCGTTTTGACTGCAAACCCACTCCAAAGTTCCTCGTTCGCAAACAGGCACAGGAGGGGGGGGTGGAGAGAGACAGAAAAGTGAGGAAGGAAAGGATGGTCTCAATTGGCATAGGCTTTTCAGGTGCTGCCTTGCACTCTCTCTCGAATTCCGGTGGTAAATAGAAAGGCAGCGGGGGAGACAGAGAGAAATAACGACACTGGTTTCGCTTTGAGGTGAGCCAGTGCTCCTTTCTAGGCGCGCAGTGCCGGGCTGGGTCCGGCGTGGGGTTCCCGGAGGCTGCAGTTCTGAGGGTCTCGCTGCCTTTGCTGCAGTTGTTTCTCTGGCAGCGTTTGTGAAACCATCTGCGTGTTTCTGTTAGGCGGCGATGATAAGCTAAGAATTGCTCTGTAATTGAAAATATATTTTTTTGGGGGGGAGTCTGGCTTGACAAATATCAAGGGGGCGAGTCTTTTGATCCTTTCTGCCGCTGTGTTCTCTAGTCGCTAATAAAACTCGCATTGAGCTCCTTAGCGCCTTGATTAACAGGCAGATTAAGTGTTACTGGGGTTTGGAACAGCTTGTCCCAATCAATAGTGTTTAAAAAGCCCGTCAGGATGCGCTTTGCTGGCGAGTCCCCGCTCCCTCCCCCCCCTTTTGGGGGGGGGGGGAGACTTTTCCAGCAAGTCCCTTCGAAAAATCTACCAGACCAAGATAAATATCAAACCTTTCCTGGATGAAGGAGGGGGGGAAAACATGGATGTTGCCTTTTCTTTCAGAGTCCATAAATTGAGTCCTTTTCTTGTCCCCTCCCCTTCGCCTTTATTTTTTTTTAATCCTTCGACACAAAAGGTTGCGCCTTCTTGCAAAACGCCCGACGTAAAAGAGGTTAAATCGATTCCAAACTTTTTGCAGATTGCTCCTAAACTCGCCAAAGCTCCATTTAACTCAATGTCCGGCGCATTAGAGGTTTCAAGCGCTCTTTCTCCATATCCGACTCGGCATTCGGTGTCCGGGAGGCAAACGCATTGTAGTCTAACACGTCAGGGTTTGTGTATCTCTTCAGTGGGAGACTGAAGTGGACAAGAGGACTTTAAGCATTTTTCTGGGTATTAAAAAAAGGAGGTTCGCGAGCCAGATATTAATACAACAAGACGATCCAGGAGCACTGAACTGAGTGACTCCTGTTCCTAAGGAAGCGGAGAAGAGGAGAATTTTTTTATTATTATTTGTCCCTGACAAATAAATACCTACTTCTGCAATCAATGGCAGTATCGGGAGAATGAATCTAATTTAGTCACATTTCCTTGATATGTTTGCTTTCTGCGAGAAAGTAGTATAGATGTTTGCTGTTTCTTTTAAGGGGGTGTAAGGGTTTTTTGGGGGGGGGTTAAATTGCAAAGGATTATAATTTTTCAGTTGTAATTCTCTCATCTTAATATTAACTTTCCGAGTGATTTTGAATCCACTTACTGAACACCTGTGCCCTTCACACACACACACACACACACACACACACACACACACACAATTCAAGGCAAAGATACAGTAAGTTTAATCCAAAGGCAGAGTGACTAATACACCTGACATTGGTACATAAGGCGAGGGAGAATTAATCATATTCTCCCCATTCCGTCCCAAAAAGAAAAGAAAAAGAAAAGATATAAACCGGAATCCTTCGAGTTATTTCCCACCGCAAGAGTATTCGTAACTGCTCAAGACATTTCTGATCAATCCACTCTGAATCCACCAGACGCTCAGAAGAATGAGCCAGACTCTGTTGTAGTAAAAACAGGAAGTGGCACCTTCGAAATAAAGCCTAACAGACGGACCGCGGCATAAGCTTTGGTGGTGCAGATCCCTCTTCCTCAGAGGCAGGAAGTGTTATCCTCAGTTAGCACTCAGTTTACAGACAAACACGTCGTGCATCAGACTCGGTTGGCTCCCCTCCACACAGAGCTTATGCCACAATAAATCTGTTTGGCTTTCAGGTGCCACAAGACTCTTCGTTGCTTTTGCTGCCCGTCTGGTGTTCGTTCTTGCCAAATTAGAAAAGGCGCAAGCTGCCATCCTAGGTGCGCGTCTTTGGGGAGTAAATAAGCTTCCCCCCGCCCCATCCATCCACGATGACATTTCCGAATCTACGTGGAGTGCACGTCTCTACTTAGAAATCCACTTGGGATCCGGACCCTTGCTTCTCAAGTCCTCTGGTTGCGGCGGTCCCTCCAGGTCTGGTGGGCAAGGTGCTAAGGTGCCAACCTGGTGAGCATCAAATGCATTTGATTCTCCGTTCAGCGCTTATTTTCCCTCTTGTGGTCAAGAGAAATCCCTGGAGAAAAGGGCCATTTCTTTCCCCCGCAGCCAATCTACCCTGGCGCGCTCATTCCTCATTTCCACTTCACATGCAAAACTGGTGGGGGTAATCATCCCTTACCCCGCAAGAAGGACGCTTGAGTTTGCCACCCCACTCGCGACCATTTCCACGGCCTCATCCCTCCTTGCTCCATCGTGTGCCTGCCACTTTAAGCAAGTTAATTCTCAAGTTCAAAGCTGCTGACAAAAGACTAAAAAAAAAAAAAAGGAACAGGGCAGAGGAATTTGGGGTTTCTCGTGTTTTATTCTGTTTTTGTTTTGTTTTGTTTTGTTTTGTTTACACCTGTATATACCTGGGGGAATCCAGAACGTGCTTTTTTTAAAAAAAACTTGTGTTGTTGTTTAAAAACAAAACAAAACAGAGCAACCCAGAGTTAAAATGGCGCCCTTCGAGTTGTGGCTCAACTTGGCAAGGACTTTTTCTCCCTCTGGTCGTTGGAGAGCAGGTACTATTTCAAAGGCTCCCGGGGTTGTCGCTGGCAGCGCTCGCCCCCAGACGCTGCTTGCGAGAGCAAGTTGAGCGAAGGCGAAGGGCGTCGCTCCCTGGCCGACGTGCGCTCTCGCTGCACGTGAGAACCTGCTCCCTTCGCCCGGATCTCCCACGCGCGCGTCTTCTTCCATCCGGATCCGAAGCGGGCTTCTTCCTTCCACGGCGCTTTCTCCTAAGCAAGCGCGCCTGGCCCCATTCCCCCCCCCCTCTGCCCCGCCTCCTTTACTCTACTCCAGGACTCATCCCAAGTTGTGTTTTTTTCCTCACAAGATTTTTACACTTTTCTCCCTCGCTCTTTAAAACACACGCACAAACACACTCTCACTTCGCCCTGCTCTGTCCCTCCTCCCCTTTTCTCGCCTCTCCACGTCTTCGCAGAAATCCCACTTTCCTTTCTCACACCCCCATTCTACACGCCTTGTCCTCTTTCTCTCCTCTTTCTCTTTCACACATGCACATTGTCATGCAGGCCCTCCGCTCCGCTCCTGTCTTCCTCCTCCTCCCTCCCTCCCTCCCTCTCCTCGGCCCCTCCTTCCCTTCCAACTTTTGCTTTCCTTGCTTCGGAGGCTCCCTCGCCTGCCCTCGGCCTCCCGTCTCCAACGTCCTGATAAATCAGCAGCAAAGCGAGGCACCCAATCTTTTTCTTCTTCACCTTTTGTGGCACTTTTTTCTCTCTCCTCCCCCCTTCTTCCTTTCTTCCCAGACTTGCTTCCTCTCTCCTTCCATCCCCATCTCTGCAATGACGTCAGATTATTCACCGTTTCCCTCCCCTTATTATTTCCTCCCCCCCCGCAGTTAAAAAACAAACAAAACAAAACTAGCGGGAGGGGGTGGAGAGGGAAGGGGCGCAAGGCCCACTGTGCCCTGGGGGAAATAGCAACAAGATTACGGCTTCTTTATTCTGAAGGAGCAGCATATAAGGAGGTGCTAATCCAAACGAAGGCTAATTGAATGGTTGTAAAAATGAAATTTGCCTGAAGATCTGGACGTGTCCGTCCCCCCTAAAAACAAGCGTCATGAGTTCTTCATTTTATTCTATTTCCCCCACCTTTCTACCCTGTTGTTTTGCCTTTTTTGCGTTTCCACTTGAGGAAAGTATTAAAAAAATGTTTGTTGGACAAAAAAAGAGAAAAGATTCGTCTGATTTCCAGAAGACTAGAAGTCACATTAAACAAAGCAAAAATCCCCAGGATCTCGGGGATTATTTTTGTTATTATTCTTATTCTCTTTGAGATCTTTTTTTTTAAGAGGGAGAGTTTTTTCAGACAACAGGAAGAAAAGAAAAGAAAAAGCTTTGCAGAGGACTAGCTTGAAGGAGCGGGGTCTTTTCAAGACACTTTGCTAAACTATCCCGCAGCGGCAACTCTATGCGGTGAAACCCGCGAGGCAAGCGAGACATTGGCTTGGTAATCTATGTTTTCTTCCCATTTTGATCTCTCTGCAAAGATCTCCTTTGGCGCACTTTGAAAAAGCTTGCGCCCGCTGAAGTCAACAGCAAAGTTCCCATGGAGTTGAATGGAGCAGGGCTGCCGTGTAAGATTTAGCCATTGATAGCGGGGGCTTTGCAGAAATTAGCAGGGTTCCAATGTATGGGAGACGCTTCAAAAATAACAGTAGGGCAAAACGAAAGGATAATAAATTTAAACACACAACTAAAATCGTCCAAACACTACACACACACACACACACACACACAGAGCCCTACACCTCTATCAGTAGCAGCATCCCAGCTATGAGAATTCTCAAGTTTCCTACCTACCTTTTATGGGGAATCCTATTAGAATGTCCCCGTGTGGTTGTTTTTTTCACCCCAGCTTTCCATCATAGTTATTCGGCTCCGATTACATTGAAATAAAAAGGATATTTCCAGCAAGTGTGGAGGGGGGTGCAGCTCGCCTTAGGCCTGAACTATTGTAGCTGGAGGTAAAAGATTTGTCCAACCCACCGGATCTCTTTCCTTCAGCAAACTGAAGTGGCCTGGGTTATCGATGCGGGCTGCAATGTGGGATAGAGAAACAAATAAAAAATGGGGGGGGGGGCAATGCCCGGGTGGGGGAAAATCTGGATCAGCAAAGGAAAGAAGAAAGGGAGAGAGAGGGGGAGAGAGTGAGAGAGTGGTCTTCCTGAGTGGCGTTTGCAGAAGAATGTCTCAACCCTCCCAGCTAGGCTGGGCAATTCTCTCTGACTCTTTCCCCATTTGCTGCAAAAAAGACACCAAAAACTTTGGAACCGGAGGCCTGAAAAAAAGAGGGGACCGAGGAGAAAGTCCTGATTTTAAATCCCAGCCTTCCTTTGCTGCAGCCTCCTCCCCTTCCCCTAAAAAAATAAAATAAATAGAAAGCAAGACCCATAAAAGCGCAGCCCCACGCATTAGTGGTAATCAGCATCAAGGCAAATTGGCACAAGAAGGAAGGAAAGAAGGAGTTTGGAAGAAGATGAAGAAGGAGGGAGAGAGGGAGGGGGACACACACACAGAGAGAGAGAGATCCACACACATCCCAGAGAGGAATCGCCCGGTAGTCTCTTAAGAGCCCATTTTGTGCTATTAGGGGCCGCGGTAGCTTCTCTGCAGGGCTGGAGATGACAGTGCATGACGGCCTGGCAGCCCATTATCCAGCTCCTATTGAGGCGTCCTTTCACTCCCATGCAAACTCCTTGGCAGAGTCGTTTGTCTCCTCATTGTACTTTATTGAAGAATGCAATGGTTGTCAGGGCCCTCATTCAATCGCCAGCCACTTTATTGATGAGCTCTGACTTTTAGCACTTTTCACATGTCAAGAGAAGTCAAGTGTATGCGGGGCTACGACTTCATTTTATGCTTGGCGCGTTCGTGTCCTACCCACCCCCACCCGAAACCCTTCCCCACTTTTTTGCCTCTTGGAATTTCTGGGGCTTTTTGCCCTCTTTCCTCCTCTCGCCCCCCCCCCGTCGCCTCCCTGCCCCCTCCCTCTCTCCTCCTTTCCCCTTCCCTCTTTGTGCAGAAGTTCATCTCCCCCACCCCTCCCCACTCCCCGCCTCCCAGACCACTCGCCATAAACGATCGGAACACCCTGAGCTCAAACTGGTGCTGCCAGTGTCACCTTAAATGCAGGCGCGGAGGGGTTGCTTTGGAGTGTACTGAGGTGTGTCTTAATACTCCGCCATTCAACAAATGAACTTGTGGTGGTGTGTGGTCAGAGAAGCAAAGTCATTTGCTTTCCTTCGGCCCCTGATTTCCCTGGCAGGAGAGAAAGAGAGGGAAGGAGGGAGGGAAAGAGAGAGAATCGCCCTGCGCACATGAGTGAGCTAAATCTGGTGAGAGCAACACGCAAAACCCCCTCTCCAACACACACATACACACACGCCGACCCTTGCGGTGGAGACATTTTAGCACTCCTCCCTCCTCTCTTTCTCCCCCTCCTTGGAGTGTCTGCTAGAGAGAGGTGGGAGGGGGGGGAGAGAAACACAACAGCACTTAGTCAACAAACGGCACGTGGAAGAAGTTTGGGTGTTTGGGAAAGGACTCTTCAGGCCCCTTCACGAAAGTCCTCAATACACAAAGTAAAGTGTGTATTTGCTCTGCACTTTCCAGGCAGCGGGGAGAGAGAGTTTCCTTTCTCCATCACATTTCGAGGAGAGAGAGGAAAGGAGGGGGGAGGGGAGGGGAAAAATACCCACACACCCAACTGTGGACTTGGCTACCTCCAGGCGATTCCCAGTTGACAAAGCGCCTGTCTCCCAAATATTTATGTCGTTACCATTTGAATGTTATTTTTTCCTTATCTCCATTGTCTGCTGGGAGCGAACTGTTTAAATGCAAATAGTTCGCCCCCTCCCTTTCTGTCTCTCCCATCCCACCCCTCACACACACACACACACACACACACACACACACACACACACACACACACACACGCCCGCCCGCACAAACCTAGATCGCCTTGGAAAGAAAAGGGCAGTCCTCGTTTTTATTTTTCCGAGCGACGTTATTTATTTACTCCAGGCCCTATCTCGGAGGAAATGGGGCGAACAGAGGGGATCTCTGAGGTGGGGAAGGAGGCAAAGAGGCAAAAAATAAAAAAGTTCAGCCGGGAGACATGACTGAACCCTAACCAGGAAATCATTGCCCCCCCCCCAAAAAAAAACCACGAAACCTTAGCGGAGGGTGCCTGTCCGCTCACCGCGCGTCCCGCAGCCTCGCATTTGAGCCCAGGGATGGTGGAAGAGGAACTCAGGGCAAAGAGGGCTGGAGATGGGGGGGGCGGGTGTAGGGGGGAGAGAGAGGTCGGTGGAATCTAAGCGAGGAGGAGCGGGGAGTGGGGGGGGGGAAGCAGGGGAGAGAGAGAGAGAGAAGCCAGTGCATTCATATTCAAACAAATGGGCCAATTGAACCAGGCAGTGCGAGTGAGCGTCCAATCGGCAGCTAGGAGGCAATGGCGTTGCTTTGCATAAAGCAATATTTTGTGTGGGAGCGAGCGGAGCATTTGCATGCGTGGAGTGATTAGTGGGTTTGAAAAGCGAGCCCTGGCTCAGCCTCATTTCCCGCTCTGGTTCAGGCGCAGGGAGGAAGTGTTTTGCTGGAAGATGATGACAGAGGTCAGGCTTTGCTAATGGGCCAGTGGGGAGCAGGGGAGGCGAGGCAGAGACCAGGCGCACACATACATTAATACACTTGAACCATCACCAATCAGCATAGGTGTGCTCTGTCTCTCCCTCTCTCCCTCCCTCTCTCCCCCCTACTTCGCTCACATCCTCTTTCTTTCTCCCTCTCCAGTCAGTGACAGCCCATTTTATTGTCAATCTCTGTCTCCTTCCCAGGAACTCAAGATCACACAACCAGCAGCTTCAGTGGAGAAAAACTCTTTTACTGGCAACCCTTTTTAAGGCACCATCATTTCAAATCAGGGGCGCTTTTTAAAACTATTGACAGGAGCTTTGACAACAAGACAGGATGCCTCAGAAAGGTGAGTCTGCTCGTTTCTTCTCCTCGCTTCAGTTCATTTTAATATTTAGACAGGTCTCTCCCTCTCCCCCCCCCTTTCTCTCCCCCCCCCCTGTTTCGCTCACATACACACCATTTCTTACATTCCGGGAAAGGATCTTAAGCGAGATGCCAGTCTCAAAGGCTTCCAAACTTTGTCCTTTTCGCTCCAGCCTTCTTTCTCCTCCTCTTCTTTTTCCTCCTCTTCCTCCTTCATGGACCGACCCCCGCCCCTGTTTTCTGAGAAAGCATCTCTCTCTCTCTCTCTCTCTCTCTTTGGATAGCAACAGCAGCAGACTCGCCCGGCCTTTCTGCTAGACAGAGCCCCACGAAAGGCTTGCTCCGTTTGGCACAGTGCGATAGGGACGGCCAAAGCTGTAGGGATCATCTGAGCGCGCGCACACACACGAGAATGCATCACACCTGGTTCCTATGAGGGGCATTTGTTGTTGCGGTTGTTGTGAAGGAGGCGTTATGGACCACACTGCGTTGCTCGGCCGCTTGCTTTCTTGGGAAGCTGGCTCCATCCAAGCTCAGCGTCTTTCTCCCCCGCTTCTTTTCCCTGGTTGCTTTGTATCTCCCTCAAGCTGAAGCTGTGTGTGCGTATGCGTGTGTGTTGATGAGGGACTTTCGTTTAGGCAACTCTCGCTTCTCCCTTTATTTATGTCTATATATCTCTTTTCCCCCTCAAACTAACCGACCTTAAGGAAATGGGGAAGAGAGAGACACGCGGGCCGGCGGGAGGGGGGACGACGACGACGACACAGAGTCACATTCTAGGCCAAGTCAGGTCTCAGTAGTTGTATCCGGGAAGGTCTGAGCGGAGCTGAAGGACTGTCACTCTCAATCAAGCAGCCGCGAGATCTCCCCAAACTTGTCCACGACGAGACTGGGAATCAGCAGAACTTTCTAACTTGATCACTACCTGGCTCGAAGTACAAACTGTTTAAACAAAAACAGCCACAAGAAAAATAACATTTCTCTCTCTGCGCTCTTTGCCACCCCACCCCCCAGAACTTCACTCAAATCTCCGAGATCGTTTAAGTCTCCTGAGTTTTGCGCTCCAAAGAATCTGCGATCAATAGCTCCCCCCACCCCATTCTCCACAAGTTTCTAGGCTAGAGAATGCTGTCTGCTTCCTTTTAAAGTAGCAAATGGTTTTTTTTTTTGTTGTTGCTGTTGTTTTGGTTTGATTTTGGATTTTCGAAATCTCATTTCCTTGTTGGTTGGATGTTTTGAAGTTTCACCCAGACTCACGTAAAATGCAGGGCGACCCCAAAAAAAGTTCATTCCCCACCTCCTCGCTCCTTCAGTGTTTCCACCTCTACTGCCATACATTGAGGCTGAGATTTTACGCACACTTTCATGTGAGAATAAACGTCACTGAAACAAAAAGCATTTCTGAGTGAACTTGCATAGGCAAGGGCTGCACAAGTGATCGCTTCAGGAGTGCAAGAATAAACTTCTGTATGTTTTCTTTAACTCTATTTAAACTAATCTAACTAGGGGGAGGGAATAATAAACCACTGGCTTCTTCAAATCAGGGGTTTAAAATACGAGGGGAGAAACTCCTGATGCGACCAGGCTTACAAATAAACTTTTCAGGCCCAGTCGAGAGCACCGAGCAGTTCCTTCCAGAAAGTGAAGCCATTCATTATGGCTGGAGGCTGAGCGTCTTTATAGGCCTAAAATAATAATTGTGGTCTTTGGCAATAAATTTTTATAGCCGGTGACCTTTAGCAAACGTCTCCACGCCAATGGATTAGCGTTTATCTTTTGCTTATTCGGCCCGGGATTGTAAACGTTTGTCATCTTAATAGCTAATTATGTTTGCAGCGGAGGGGAGGATCAAATCTCAAAGACGATCAGATTAGATCCAGATTTGGAGATTTAAATAGGAATTTGCAGATTAGGCCTAGCCGGGACCGGGGAGACGTTGCGTTTCGCGTAGGTTTTGTAATCTCACCGGGGTATTCGATCGAGGCTGCTCTCTGCCTACCTAAATCTCTTTGTGAATAATTTCATTTTAAAAATTCAGTAAAAAGGAGCTACTTTCTGGCAAAGGGAGAAACTCCACCATTATTGCGCTTCCGGGTGGGGGAAGGGAAGAAGGGTCGGTTTTGCTGGTGGTTCACCTTGCAATTAAAATAGCCCAAAAGCCCAAATCTTTCTCTCTCTCTCTTTTATCTCTTCACTCCCCCCTACCCCAATTTTGCTGTCACGAATTCATCAGAATAACGCCTCGGTTTGTTTGTTGGTGCCTGAAACCAGCTAGCCGTCTTTGTTTGTTAACACCCCAAATAAGTGCCAAAGTGAGTTCCTTAAAATGCATTTCGCCATTTGCTATAGCAGAGACTGGGAAGTGTTCACAATAACAGTCCCCCGCGCCTGGGCGAAAAATGCTCTCTCTCTCGTTGCTTCTCACGCTTCGGCGTCTTTCTGTCTTGGAGCGGTTGTCCTGCGTGCAAGCGTGTGTCCCGGCAGACGTGTTTGGTGTGTTAAAGGGGCGCCTTCTGGAAACTCTGGGCGACTGGAGGCACCGGCCTTTTCCGGAGAAGGGTCCAGGGCGCTTGGCTCGGCTGCTAATCAGGTGCCTCTCCAAAGCGGAGTAAATATTTACCACCGCGCGCCTCATTCACGCTGCGAGAGGAGTCCTTGTTCCGTGTTGATTTTCTTTCCCCCCTTTTAAAGGAACGTAGATGGCTTTGGGGAAAAAGCACTTTAAAAAAATCATACCGGAGTCATTTTGGACCCGGAAGAAGATGCCTCTTTTTCTATGTAGAAAGAATAAAATTAATATTCATTATAGCCTGGAAAGAGAAGAGATTTTTTAAAGCTTCCAAAAAAATAAAAAAAATAAAGGGGGGAGGTTTTGGGGGCGAATAAAATGAAGGCTGCCACTATTTCATTACTTTACCTCCTCTCTCTCTCTCTGTCTTCTCCCCCCTCTTTTTTTTTAAAGCAAAACCTCTTGAATAGGTTCTTTATTGTAATTGTCTCACCCCAATTGAGCACCCCACTGCGCTGTTGTATCTTTTTACAACCCCTAACAACTCACACCAGTAACATAATTACCTCCAGATATTTATAACGAGAAATTACTTTTCTATTTTCCCCCTGCTAGGCTGGGAACCTAAAAAGAAAGCGCTGGGACCCAATAAATAAATACATGCAACACAGAACATCAAGAACTGCAGAACTTCTTTTGTTGTTGCATTATTCCTCGTCTTATTCCTCAAAAGGCCGGTTTAAAAACAAAAACAACCCAAGGCAGGGCTTGGGGCTGGCCAGGCTGTGTGGGTCAAGGCGGGCCCTACAAAAGGGAGGAGGAAGGCCGCTGTGTGCCCCCCCTCCCACCCGCTCCTTTGTAAGTTGGAGGGGTGTTGGGAACGCGGAGTTGGGAGGCTGCGCCGCGGCCCGTTCCGGAGGAGGCTGCCTGGCTGGGGTCTTGCGCTCGGCGTTTGGGTAGGGGAGTAAAATGGAGGCCATTGTTCGCCTTCTGGAGGCTTTGTATTCCCAGCCCTCACCCCCTCCTGGCCTTACTTTTTAAAGCACTGAGGCGAGGTAGACAGCGTGTGTCACAGTACAGTGAAAAAGGGGAAGATCTAAAGACCAAAAAAGAAGTTAATCACAATAAGTGGATTTCTCTCTCTCCCCACTTCTCTCTCCCTCTTCGGGTTTTGTTTTTTGAGGATGGTTAGTAGTGCCCCGAAAAGAATCACCAGAGTGAAGTAGCTCCCAAACATGTGTGGTTTAAAAAGGGAAAGAAGTGTCCCAGCACACCCACCCACGCCCCATGCAAGAGAGCAGGATTTGCCCATAAGCAACCTGGAGAGGTTGCGGCGGGGGTAGGGTGACCCAGGGAGAGAAAGTGCCAACAAACGCTGCTGGCCACCTCTTTTGAGAGAAAGGGTCCTTTGGCCCCAAAGTGCAGCGCGAGGACGTCGCGCCGGCTCCCTTCAGCGAAACCAAGCCCAACCAAAGTCGAGGTCCTGTTTGTAAATACGGACACAAAAGGTGTCACAGATCAGAACTCTTTCCTATGGGCAGGAGGCGCTCCAGTAAGGCGTGCTGGAAAAAACTTGGGCATCTTCTCTCTCTCTCTCTCTCTCTCTCTCTCTCTCTCTCTCTCTCTCTCTCTCTCTCTCTCGTGTGTGTGTGTGTGTGTGTGTGTGTGTTGCTGAATCTTTTGAACTGCCTTTCTCTTCCCACCCCCACCTCCAAATGCGAGGCGGCTATGACTGGGGTGGGTGGCGGGGAGGAGGTTAGGGAAGGCAAATTTAAAAGTGCTTAATATACTTTTAATATACTTTCCCCCTCATCCTAGCGGGAAGACTTTAACAAGCGCTACGCAGATGTGTGAGTCGTTAAATTGCCAGAGAGGAGAGTCCGCTCATAAATCAGGCAAGTTGGAAGCACCTTCTACTTTCCCCGTCCCCCATCACTAGAAGACTTCTCACACTGCGACCCATTTTCCTTGGGTCTCATTTCCCTCACTGCCACAGCCAGTTTGCCGAGGAGAAGGCCACGGCTGGTTTATGTTTATTTATTTTTTAAAGAACTAGACTTGCTAGGTTGAAACGTTTCCAGGTTTTTTGTTATATAGGCTCTGGGGCTGGGAGGGTTTTCGCATGATATATATAAATATATATAAAATATTTGACATCATTTGGGAGGCCAGCAGAAAGCAACGAGGCCTTGGAGACCTGGGCACTCAGCGCAGCGCAACTACCTGCCCGCGAGCTTCCCTCCCCTGATTAAAGCCTGTTTTATTACTCATAGAATCTTATCCGCGAGCCACGTGGGATCTTGCTCCATCAATCCACCATGCAGAACAGTAAGTGACTCTCCCTCTTATTTCACGACTCTGCCGGCTTGAGGATGTCGATGTATTATTGGGGTGGGTAGTGTTTGTGTGTGCTGGGCGGGGGTGGGGTGGGGTGGGGGGTAGAGAGGCGGGGGAAGGTATAGAATTTCACATTTTCAAAATACTAATCATAGCAGAAGTGGCTCCTTCTGGAAAAGGGGGGCTGTGAAGCTTAGGAGAGTTACAACACCCGGCGCTTGGTGGCTGCCATTTGAGTCCTTCGCCTAGGAGAGATGCAGCTGGTAGTTCTTGCAACAGGAGACGGTGCAGCGACGCGCTCCTTTCCCCGAATGGAGATTTCCGAGGCCGTGATCCGAAGCACCCTTACTTGGGGAGGGGATGTAAGTGCCCTTCTCGTTTCCATGGGACTTACTTCCAAGTAACTGTGCTTGGGAAGATGGAGGCGTGAGCGAGCTGCTTTGTGGATGGCGCGCCTGGAGCGATTGGCCACCCATTGAGTGTGGAATTGGCCACTCCAGAATCCCACTACTCATGGATCGGATCTGCAGCCACTGGAGTAAATCAGCTCTTTGTGAGTGTTTGGGGATATATATTTTTTTTTGGGGGGGGAGGGTGTCGATGTAAGGAAAGTCCTCCGAATGGGAAGGGAAGACATGATCGGATCATTTTCTTTGGTCTTCTTTTGGTTGGACTCTCCTCACAAAATCTCGCGGTGATGGAGTCTCGATGACCTAAATGTCTGGCGCAAAGTCCTGGCGCAGGGAAGCTTGTGTAGATTTGAAAATCCTAGGGGCGAAAAAGGTAGATGGATTTAAATAGATTTGTAACCCAGGACGAGAGATCTACTGGGTTGCGCGAGAGGTGACAATAAGGGGGCAGTTTGTTGTGGTGCAGTTGAAATAAATCTGAGTGGCCGCCGGAAAGTCCGTCGAGAATGCAACTCGATTTAATGCTCCCGGGAGAAAGCGCAACTTTTCTGGAAGCCAGTCTCATTAAAAATCGATCTGTTTTGTGCAAGTGTGTTTAGGATTGCGGCGATGGGTGCTTATAGATCCATCCTGTTAGATTTGTAGAGGCTGGCAAAGCGGAAAGGTTGGGAGAGCCCCCCAATAGCTTCACAGTTTGGATGTGTTGACATAATAAACTCCAGCGCCGTCCAGGAGGCAGGGCAAGCGAGGGTCATCGAACCCGGATTCAGAGGACAGTCGCGTCTGTCTGTGGTTGTTTCATTGCAATCAGCTCCAACATGTTTCGAAGCCAAGGCGACCTCGAACTGGAATTAACTGCCTCGATCGGATTTTTTTTTTTAATAAACCAGAACCTCCCTTGATTGCACACAATCAATCGTCCGCCAAGCAAGTTGCAAACGCGCAAGAAGTTCCCATGTCACTAACTGTGTTCTGTGTTCTTCTGGCTGGAGGAATGTGGGGATTTGCAAAAAAGGGGCGAATGTCAAAGCGATCGAGACTGAAGGCCTTGGCTGAGAAAATGTTGGTCACTTGTGGTGGTCTGGGGCCGGGGACTTGGGCTGGGAAGCGAACCCTGGAGCTGAACCCACCAGACTTAGTGAAAACTCAGGAAGATGAGAGATTTTGTCCCTTTCAATCGTCTTCCAGACCAGCTTGGCAGCAGCTGCTTAACGGCTTCCTGATAAAGCTGTGCGCTTGGATGTCAAATTAATAGAAGGGAGACCCTTTGCTTCCTGTAGGATTGCCTTCCGAAAGGACTTGGTTTGGCCAGGCTGCGTGTGAGGGACGCCCTACATAGGCCTGTCTTGCTATCCTCTCCCGGCTCCGGAGAGGGAATCCCCAATGACAGCGGCTTCTCACAAAGCGCCCTTATTTGGACGTAGATTCCTCTAGAAGCCGAGGGACCGGGCGCAATCCCGCCACACCCCCAGCCCTCTTTGTGTTTGGGGGAGCCCGATGGTACCCACAGTGGATCAGCCCACTGGGATAAGGTGTCAGTTGCGTAGAACTCGCAAACAAAGCAGTCCTTCTCAGAGGGCCTTGTCTGGATTTCCAAGCGAAGTCTCGCAAGGTTGCGGCAGTTTGACCCACACTCTGGACCGGCAACTCCGCTGATTTTCAGCGTGTTGGTGGAAAGGAAATCTGTGAGACTTTCTAATAAATATATTTAGGGCGCTGGCCGAGCAGATCAGCCGCCTTCCCGCGGACTTTAATTGGGAAATTAAGTCCCGTCGACTTTCCTGGGTGTAGGGAGGTCGGATGGGCTAAGGGACAATCCAGCAATCGCAAGGGATGCACTTTTAAGTTCTCAGGAGTCCACCAGAGAGTTGCAGCACCTACTTAAATCTCTCCTGCTGGGGCCAAGGGAGACTTCAAAGTGCATAGCTTTGGATGGATGAAACGGGGCCTGGTTGCCCAGAAAATGCCCCTTCCGTGAGATAACGTTGAGCTCCTTAGCGAGTTGCTGTCATGTTTAAAGATGCTGCCTTTGAAGTCAAAAGCCGGCCAAGTATTTCTTCCTCAAGCGAAGGTACTTCAGAGTTTAGTTGACTCGGCCTGGGCTTTAATTCTGGCCTTTCGCGCAGGATCCGGGATTAATAGGGTTTCTTTAGCTGCCACTCTCTTTACTTGGGAGTTGGCCCCCTTGAACTCTGAGAGCAGGACTTTCTTCCGAGTAAGCGGCGGCCCTTCTTCGTCTCCCTTTGGCCGCCAGTCGCGTTGAAATACTTGGCGGGGATTCCCTAGCCAAAAGGCGGTTCGCTGTGGAGCTGCTGGCGTCCGCTTTCCGAGGCCCCACTCGATTTCCCCCGAGGAAGGGCTTGGGGGTCCTTGCAGGAAGGTTGGCGCCCTGCGCTCAGCTCCTGGACTTTGGGAGAAGGGCGTGGGGTGGACGCATTTCTAAGCATACAAACCGGATTGTGGGGATCGAGTGCGCCTTTAAATTGCCGTGTGTGCTGGGATTCTTTTGGGCGATTCCGCGTGGCGGACCGTGGCAGCGTGATGATAAACTTTTCCGGCCGGGAAGGCCTGTATTTATTCTGTTGCTTCCTTCTCCTGGGATCTCTCTTAAACCGACGGCTTGCTAAGCCTTAGCGCTGATCAGAAAGAGACGCGGTCAGGGTGGAGCAGGGAGACAGGCAGGGAGGCCGAGCCCTCCTCTCTCCTAGCCGGGGCCCTTGGCCTTGAGGCGCAGCTCATCCCAAAGTGCTCCTCGGAGGGCCAGAAGATGCCTCGACGCCGGCCCTTGGCGCTCGCTTTTTTCTCCCCCTCCCCTTCAGCCCGTGCAGGAGTGGAGCGAGGAGATCCCGTCCGGGTGAAGGCCGGGTTTTGCGCAAAGGTCGCCGCCGGCTCTGCAGGCTTTGTGCGAACAACTCCTGGGTGTATGTGGTGCCGGGGCTCCAAATTGACACCATATGCTTTCCTATTAGAAGCCTAGCCCCAGAAAGGCGAGGCGCTTAATCGTTGCCACTGGGCTCGAACTGCCTCCCCTCTCCAGGGAAATTAAGGCATTGATTAAGGCTTAACCTTTTTACGCGCAACTTGGGAGTTTGGCATTCCTCGTTGGGCCGCGCGCAGAGATACATTTCTGGCGGGGCTGCGGGCAAAGGGCCTCCTGTCCACAGCCCCATGCGTGTGGGGGAGTGAAAGAGGGAGAGGGAGATCTTGCTCCGTGGATCCCCAGGCCCCAAGGAAACATCACAGCCACGGGATTGGGAGTCCCATTGGTTTCCGTGAGAGAGAATGAAGCACGTGCTCATCTCTCTGAAACACACACCCCCCCGCCCCACCACCCCTCTGAAAAACAATGGGTCTCTGATAAGGGCTTGCCGAGGCTGGATCGGGTCCCTGAGAGACTGGAGAGGAGAGCAACCCAGATTCCACGACAATCCAGGGCAATGGAGAGGGAGGGTGAAGGTAAGGGGGAGAAACAGGGAGTTGAGTGGGGTGGGGAAGGGGAATGTGTCCAGAACCACCTAACCTAGGAGTGGTGATTGGGAGGATTAAAGGGGGGGCATTTGACGCCCCACCTCCCCGACCCGGGGATGGAAGCTCCCTCCCCTTCTTCACATACTTGGGGGGGGGGGGGAGATGAGCAGGTCCATCCGAGAGGCAGAGAGAGAAAAAGAGGATCTGTGCAATGTGCCCCCCCCCCTATATTTCTTAAACCGCACACGTTGGTCGGTTCTCTAGTGGCGTTTACGCTCATGCCTCTCTCTTTCCCCCCGCACCCCTCCCCTCCTCCTTCACCCTCCCTTCCCTCCATCGCTCTCCAAACCGCATGTCACTTCGGATCTGTCGAGGAGGCAGCGCGCCCCCTCGGTTGTGTCCGCACTGGCCCCGTGGCTACCTTAAAAAGTCGCTTCCCCTCGAAGGGGAAACGAGTAGAGTTCAATCTTGTCGGAGTGATACCCAAATCCGGACAGAAAGGGTCGTTTTTATCATGCTCCTGTTTGTCGTGACGATGCAATTTTCAAAAGCGGAGCACTGTCATAAAGTGACACGTCTGCCACAAGTGCTCCAACTGATCTTTTCAATTAGCCTTCCATGCATGATCCGGGGCGACTTCCGCCTATTTCCAGAAATTAAGCTCAAACTTGACGTGCAGCTAGTTTTATTTTAAAGACAAATGTCAGAGAGACTCATCATATTTTCCCCCTCTTCTATATTTGGAGCTTATTTATTGCTAAGAAGCCGAGGCTCCTGGAGTCAATTTAGCAGGAGGCTCCAAAGAGAGGAGGAGAGCAGAACAGAGAGAGACACACAGAGAGGGAGAGAGAGAGAGAGAGAGACCAGACCTTCTCCAGGGAGCCTTTTGCCTCCAAAGCCTCAAGCTGCAGGTTGGGGAATTATTTTCGAACCTTTTTTTTTTTTTAAAGAAATCCATTCGCGTTGCTTTTGGCCAAGTGAGCTGTAGCTAGGAGGATGCTTAGGGACTGTCGCAAAGCTCAGAATAGACCACTCCGATTTATTTTCCTTTTAAAATAATAGCAACAATTCCCTTTACCCTCGCCTTCTTTTCCAGACCAGGAATTTGGGGTGTGGGGATCTTGGTGGCATTTAGGGGGCTAAGAGAGACGGAGGGCAGGAGGCGCCTGTTTTTGGCTTAGCCAGTTTCTGACCCAGGCAGGTTTTGTGCTTTCTGTGGTGGGGCGGGCGGGCGGGCGAGGTGGACTTTCTGTGGATGGGCTCCAGGCTGCGTTGGGTCCACGCGCTGCTGGGTCTCGAAAGGCATCTTCCACCTCCCGCCGCCCCATGGAAGAGAGAGGGGACGGTTTTCCCTTCACCCCACCCCCAGCCACCCCCTTTCCCCCACAGTCGGCTGTGTGCCCTTCACTCGCCGGCTGGTGCCAAGGCTGCTGAAAGGATGTCTCTGAGTGAAAGTGTGTAACCAAATGTTGCTCTTCTGGGCTTGAGAGGCAGAGCTGGGACCGTGAATGGAGCCTTAGAGAGGAGTCAGCGTCGAGCTTAGAAGGGGGGATGGCGAAGGATTTGGGGGGGGGGGAGGAAGGGAAGGAGACCAGTTCAAAGGGGAGAAAGTCTTTGTGGTGGTGGAATTTTCCTTTGATGATCATATGCATATCTATCTATATCTATCTATGAATGAATGACTTTCCTGTATAGAACGTGCTTTGCAACTGGTAAAATAGATGGTTGTTGGAGTATCGGTGGCTACTTGGCTGCAGTGATTTTGCCTAGGGAGGTGTGCGCATCTTTTGTGTGTTTGTGTACAGTCTTCATACCTGAGATCCACAGCCATAGGTCTGGCTCGCCTGTGCCCGCGCTAAGTGGGGCTTTTCTCTTTGCCAACTCCAAAGCAGAAACCAGAAAAGCGCCTGATTTGGGTTGTTTGGTTGTTGATCTCGCTGTTCCCCACCGACCCCCCATCCCGACCCCTTTCCCCTGTCCCCCCCCCCCACTCTCTGTCTCAGCAGCAGCAGCAACCTGACCGGGGAGGAGGGAGCTGGGGCGCCCCAGGTCGTCCTTCTCCAGCTCAGGTAGCCGAGGCTTCCATTGTCCTTGTTTTCCTCCCCCCACCACGCAGGTCACAGCGGCGTCAACCAGCTCGGCGGCGTGTTTGTCAACGGTCGGCCGCTGCCAGATTCAACCCGACAGAAAATCGTGGAACTCGCCCACAGCGGGGCTCGGCCGTGTGACATCTCCCGAATCCTGCAGGTGAAAATGCGCCTCGCCTTCCCAGCTCCAGCAACCCTACGCCAGCCTGGCTTGGGGAAGGAAGGAACAAACCAAAGCAAAACAAATCAAAAACAAAAAACCGGACGCAGCCTATCCTGGGGGTGGGTGGGTGGGTGAGGGAAGGGTATTATTCTGTAGCTGCAACCTTCCCTCTCCAGCCTATTTGGGGCGGGGGGAGGGGCAGAGAGAAGGATTCTTTAAAAAATTAAATCACCATCAATCTGCTTCTCCAAACCACGGGGATAGAGCTATCTATTTTTTTCCTTAAGTCAATGGCTGCTTGACAACCTGATATGCCTTATTTCCATATGTACGCCTGTACTCTATTGGCGAATATTAGTGGGCTGGAGTGACCTGACCGATGCAATGCGCCCGATCCTAAGGACGCTTCTTTGGAAGGCAGAGCCCCATGATTGGTTAAGGGACTTCTTTCCAAGCAAGCGTGTGCAGGTCAGGGGGGTGTTAAACTGTCCGCTTCCCCCTCCATGTAACTGAAAGTTTCTGCATGCAAATTTATGTATGTATGTATGTATATATATATGTATATGTGAATAAGCAATAAGCAACGCTGGTTTCTTTTGAAATTGCTGCCTGTTTATCCCTAGAAGCTCATGAGAAAACGATTTGGCCGGGGATTTGGCTTAGGGATACAGTATCATTCCCGTATTATAATCCACCCACACCTTCCCAATCCTCCCCTCTTCCCGAAATCTGAGTATTTTGGAAACTGAGCTGATGATGTCTATATTAACATTTCTTCCAATATCTGACATTTTTCTCCAGTTTTTATCCCCCTCCCCCTTCAAAGTGGGTTTTAAATAAAAAAATAAAAAAATCTCACCTTTGTAGCGTGTAGGGCCACAAATGTAATATTTTTTAAAAGAAAAAGAAAGAAAAAGAAAAGAAAAACCTCTCTAAGTAAGTTCTCATACCATTTAAGGTATATTTTTGTGTTATAGACCCATGCAGATGCAAAAGTCCAAGTGCTGGACAATCAAAACGTAAGCTTGTCATTGTTTAATGCATACTTAAACAATTTTATTTTTGTCTTGAAATTATTAATAATGTGATTTTCTGTCCGCTTCCCTGATGCAGGTGTCGAATGGCTGTGTGAGTAAAATTCTGGGGAGGTATTACGAAACTGGCTCCATCCGACCGCGGGCAATCGGAGGTAGCAAACCGAGAGTAGCGACTCCAGAAGTTGTAAGCAAAATAGCACAGTATAAACGGGAGTGCCCCTCCATCTTTGCTTGGGAGATCCGAGACAGATTACTATCGGAGGGGGTCTGTACCAACGATAATATACCCAGCGTAAGTTCATCAATAAATCCTTTCTCTCTCTCTGACCTAGAACAATAGCAGGAGACCTGTCGCTAACTCCCCCTTCTCTTTGATCTTCTAGCACGAAGGAGCCCCTCCCCCCGCAATTTCTCCCTCCCCCGCCCTTGGGGAAGGGCAACATTTGGCACAAATAACTTATGGGTGCCCTTAAAAAATGCTCAGGACTCATCCTTGGCTTTTGAGCTAACAGGGCTCCGAAAACCAAGGTGGCTTTGGGAGGCTAAATACCCCGCCCCAGGGTGGTGGACCAACTGGGAACTCTCCTCGAGCGAATTATGAATGTGCAAAGCAATGGGGGGGGGGTTATTTCTAGGTTGAAAAACACAGAGCATTTCTGCCCGGGTTGTGCGTTTTCCATAAGGTGCAGTTCTCCCGAAGAAGGAACTCTGCTGAGCACAACCTACTTAAGTCCCTAAATAGTTTTCAGAGGATTGCTGCTCTAAACGCGTTGGCTGGCGAGAGAACCCCGCGTATTGCAGGGGACACGTCCTGGCTTTCAAGGGTGACCGCAGCCCTCTCACCTCCCGCCTCGCTTGCCCTGCTGAACACGCGAGCCGGCTGCCATTCTCACAGCCCATTTGCTACAGAGTAGTCGTGCTGCAGTCAGCAGTCGCGCAAAAGGGTCGCGATGGTTTCGATCGGTGGCCTGTTTGGAAGCGACTCCCATTGAAATCGGTGGGAATGGTTTCTTTGTAAATAAATTTGGGGGCTGGGTTTTCTTTTTTTTAAGTCCTCTTACGCACACACAATCCACACACACACACACCCTCTGGGACTGACAGCAACGTCCCAGTGGTTCTAGAGATCTGTGGTCAGCGGGTGGGGGAGGGGGGGTTGCTCCTGCTGTTGTCGCCGCTTTGTTTCCAAAGCGGCTCCTCTCCTTGCTACCATCGCGTTGAATGTCGCTTCCTTTTCAGGTATCTTCGATCAACAGAGTCCTCCGCAACCTGGCTAGCGAAAAGCAACAGATGGGGGCAGATGGAATGTATGACAAGCTAAGGATGCTGAACGGGCAGACCGGGACGTGGGGCACGAGGCCGGGGTGGTACCCGGGGACCTCCGTGCCAGGACAGCCAACGCAAGGTAAGCAGAAGAGAGAGAAAGAGCAAGCCTCCTCCTCCTCCTCTTCTCCCTCTTCTCCCTCCCCCCACCCCACCCTGATCAATCCGATTTTTCTAATGACCCATCAAAGTCCAAAGTGGTAAAGCTCGACACGCTGGTCTGCCTCGTGGCTCCACCTCCGCGGCAATCTCCTCCTCCTCCTCCTCCTCCCTACTTTATCTCGAGATGGTCAGCGGTGGGGTGGGGGTGGGTGGCTGGGTGTCGTGTGAATGCTCAGGAGGGCAACAGGTGGGAGAGGCGTTTGAAAGGCAGCAGCTTTATTTTAAACCGGATCTTTTTGGCAGCCCTCAACCCTACCCTTTCCTTTGGACACACATTGGATCGAAAAACTCCCTATAAGCACACGCGCACATGATTAAAAATGGGCTTTACGTAGTTTACAAACCAGACCAAAGACCACGCCACCCTCTCCTTAGAGTCTGAGACGCTCCAGCGCTGACGGAATGCGAGGAAAACACCCTTGTGTCCGATTGCGCTTTCAGGGTAATTGACAAATTTTGTGACTCTGTGGAGGAAACACCTAGAAAGATGGACGAGGAAGCAAGAGAAGCTTCTGGCTTCTGGTTAGCTGGTCGGCTTCCATCTCGGCGTGTCTTTTCTTTGCTTGCAAGGGTAGGAGAGGGAATTAGGAAGGTAGGACAAACGTAATAGCCTTTGCGGGAAAAGCAGAGGAGAAGTGGGTCGGCTGGATTTTCCTCCAGGTTGCGTGCGTGCTTGCGTGCAGTCACTGAAAAGGTCAAGCTCCAGGTTGGAGCTGGTTCTGCATAGGTTTTCGGCAGCGCGCCTGCTCCCGATCCAGGGGCGCCTTCGCTCCTCAGCTAGACGTGCTCCCACTTGGCCAATGTGGGTCCCTGTTTACGCCGAAGATTAATAGGTGTTTGTTGTAGGGAATGGCGAGAGGTTAATGCGGAGGCTCCGGGGCGGGTTGCGCTCCTTCGCTCCTGGAGATGCTGTAATAATCGCGACGGGTTTGTTTTTGTTTGCCAAGGCGGCCTCTCGGTGGGCCACGAGACCTTTCTCTGGCTCTGGTCAGTCTCTCGGGAGAGGTGTCTCCCCAACAACCTGATTTTTTTCTTTCCATCCCGAAAAGGAGGTTAAGATACGAGAGAGAGAAAGAGAGAGAGAGAAAAGAAAGAAATCAGTAACAATATGCGGAATATCTGGTACAAAGGATGTTTCTGTCACACGCAAGAATTTGTTATGGGAACAATTCTGTCGCTATGTAATTGCTCATTAGAGATCGTTTTGTTTCTCATTAAGGCGACATGAATAAGCGTCTAGTTGAAGGAGACAGCTGTAGAAATGTTCCACAGGAGACCTCTGGACACGATATGGCTCCGCTTGCCAATTAGACATGTCAGTTTTAAGAGAAGGGAGCAGTCTAGGAGGGACCCTGGAAAGACAAGAGCTTCGGGGCATCCTATTACCGTCCCAACTCTCAGATCTCCCATTGGGGAGGAAGAATGCCGTGGGGCTGGAGGATGACGGGGAGCCAGCCTGCTCACTGAGACCCCCACCCCACCCCCACCCGCCGGTTAGCACCTTTGACACTTCAGTCCTAACTAACCACACTTAGTTGGAACTGAGTTCCACTGACTTCAATGAACCATCCTTTTTCAGAATGGTGCTCTGAGTGGCTGGGTAGGTGCGCCCCTGGGAGGGATGGAAGGGTTAGGGAGACCTGATCCGGCACCCAGGTCTTTAAGACCACATATTGCCGACCTCTTCCAAAGGGAGAGTGGCGTCCATGTGGTGTAAAGGAGCGAAAAACAAGCCCAATCAAGAAGAGCCTTGTAGTACCTTCAAGCCTGTTTGTGGTGGCATCAGTTGCCCTGGGTCTTGTTCTGAGTCACGGAGGCCATGAAACATATGAGTCTTTCAAAGTGCCACCGGACTTTTAGTGGCTTATTCCAGAACTAGACATCGGGCTCTGGGACTCTAAAGCAGCACCCAGGTCTTTCCAATTCATTAGAGCTGCCAAGTTCTGGAGTAAGGAGAGGGACACGCGAAGCAAAGCGAGGAAGGGCCCTTCCATTGAGGATGGCCGCGTGAGGAACCTGCGCCTGAGCTTCGCTTCAGGATGCGGACAGAGGGTAGGCGGGGGGTGGTTGTTGAACGGCGCCTAAAGCCAGCTGTTCAGCTGATCTGAGTAACAGCGATATGAAGGAATCGCCTTCCCCTTACCTGAACTGTAAGCTGCGTGCCTCTATAGGCCGCGTTATATATAACTTAGATGGTCCCAGGCGCAAAGATTCACTCACAGTTCCTGCAGAGCAATGGAAGAATTCGGATTCCAACCGATTTAAATCAGTCCTGAATATCAGAAAGGCTAAATCGGCCTTTCTTTTTTCTTTGTGTGTATAACTCGGACTTTTAAAGCTAGGAGATTCTCAACACTGGCATCCCGGCTCGTTTTTTTGCTATGGCCCACCGCCTCGGGCAGGATCCACCCTGGACTGAAATGAATAAGGAAGAGAGCTAGGGCAGCCCCAGGCTCGTCGAGGGTCTTGCACGGGGAATTTTCCTGGTTGCGTGTTAACTCTGCAGTTAAACCCCACGACGTCTAATCTCAGGCTGACAGTGCCACGATCCTGGGCGCATTTGCCCGGAAGAAGATCAAAATGATTTACAAAGTCCCAAGTCAGGGTCTAGCTAGCTGCAAAACTCAGCATCCTAGCTGGGAAACACGTTGAACTGCAATCCACAGGATTTCTGCGGATTCGGTTGTAAGATTGCTGATGTAAGGATCCGGCCCTCAGGCTAGGGCCCTAAACAGCCCGAGGCTAAGAATGGCTCCAATGGAACTTGCATCCCAACCTTTAGTCAACCCCGCTAAAGCCACCTAACACTGGCTTCTCTGACCTCCTATGTTCTAGAATAGCAACCTTAGCCCTTCTAAGATGGATGGGACTTGCTGTCAGGATCAGGGGGAGCACACAGGCGCAGATTAGCTCGCCCTGACTCGCAACCTACAAGTCACAACCCCAAATAAGAGGATTATTTAAATGGATCATACTTATAGGCTACAGATCGTCGAAGTGTGTGTGAGAGAGTGGGAGAGATCGTTGACAGTTAATAGGGTTCCAGATACTTCAGATCTCATCAGAGAGGGAAGAAGAGAGCCTGATCACAAGAAGCTGGGAAATTTGGCTTTATTTGAATGTTATATCGGATATTATACCAAAGCGGATCATTGTCATAAACCAGGGCGTAGGAACATATGCAGCCCCACCAAGGGTAAACGGGGGCGGGGGGGGGGGAGTCAAGAAACTCTCTCTCTGGGTGTCGGAAGGTCCAATTTTGATATCTCACCCTCAGTTTGTTGGGCTCAATATTTCTTCCTCCACACCCACCCACCCCGGTTGGTGCGGGCGTGTTTGCAGTGAGATAACAGGTTGCTTGAAGTCCGTTGCTGTAATGTCTGAACCGAGGGTACATTTCATCGCCAGGCGCGTATTTAGTCATTTTAAAATCGGGATTCTCTCCCTTCCCAGATGTTGTTGTTGTTGTTGTTTTGAAAGGAAGTAAGATGTGTCGCAGAAGTCATTGGGACTCGGGCGTGAAGCCCTTTCGGAAAAGACGCAGTGTCTTATTCCTCTATAGTTTCCTGAAACAGCAGCGCCCACCCTCATCCTTTAAAATTTAAATTTTAAACCGAAGCACACACCTTCCCCCGCAGAAAAACTGAGGAGATCCTTGGGGTTAAATATTAATTGTTGCGGGACAGGGCGCGAGTTTGCTCTCTAAATTCCCCAGCCAGGAGCGCTGGATCCACAAAATTTTGTTTTCGGTTTTTGTGCTGGATTTCAGGCAGTATTTGGCTGGGGCCCGTGGAGGGAGACGAGGGGCAGGATTCAGCCACTGTAGTTAAGCCCTTGTAAATCCCACCGGTTTTAATGGGAGCGCGCGGATCAATCCATCCCATTTACACCAGTGAGATCTGCTGTAAGAGGTTTACTCAGAAGAAAAGCCCCGTTTTAGACAATGAGTCCAGCCTCCCATTAAACGCCCATGGGACTCCAGTCTCAAAAGTCCTTAACTGTGGCTAGATCGTTTCCCCCAGAGCGTATTCAGCTGCTCTCCCTAAAGAGCACATTTACATGGAAGTAAGGCCCACTGGTCTTCCTCTTCTTCTTCTTCTTCTTCTTCTTCTTCTTCTTCTTCTTCTTCCAGTCAACGTGTATAGGATCTGGGTGCCAGGGTTTCAGAGACCCCCATTAATCACCAGTTGCCATATAGTTAAAACAAATGAATGGGAATAAAGCTTGCGGATGGAGGCCTGCTACTACGTATATTCTTGGCCCTGAGTCAACCTCAAAAAAATGTGGAGGAGGAAAGCGGGGGAGGGGGCGTAGAGGCCTTGGCTGAGGCGCTGGGGGGGGGGGAGAAAAGAGGAGAGAGAGACGCGCACTTAAAGCCTTTGCACCACTAAATTAAAATTAATAAAATGCCTCTGCCCTGGAATATTCATGCGGGGGACTCGGGTGCCCCCCCTCGCCGGGCTGCCTCTGTGTTCCTGGATTTTAAGAGTCCATTACTCCAAAAGCATAAGGCAAGGTTAGGTCTCAGAGGGGGACAAATATGGTCTCAATCTGATAAACGCCATGCAGCAGTGAATAAAATAATGGATACATGAGGGCTGACAGAACAAAAAGAGACATCTCTATCCGGGAGAAATTCTCCAGTGATTTAGCGGTTTTAGGGATCACTGAGACACTGTTTCTTATCTCCCCCCCCCCCGCCTCCTCTCGCCCCTCCTTATAAGACTAAAGCCTTCTATAGGATTTAGACACTTTCTCTTTCAACAGATGCTACAATGTTTTGATCCCAGCTCCACAGCTGAAAGGTGCCGCAATCGGTTTGCTATCTTTCTTTCTTTCCCCCCTCTCTGCTAGTTTTCCGCCTCACTGATTAAGACACTAAGAAACTAAGGAATGATTTTATTTCCCAGCGTCTTTTATCCCCACCCCCCGTTTTTTCCCCTTTCCTGGAAAACAAATCCTATACCCAGCGTCAGATGGTCTAGCTATAGGATAATAGCGACAGCATATTCACTCGCTTTTTCTTACGGATTAGGTCTAGAAGGTGGAACGGGCTATTGAGTTCATTCCTTTATAAGCTGCTTCTTTTTTTTCCAAGTCTCATTTTAAAAGAAAGAAAGATATCTTAATTGTCTGGCATTTCTTTTCCCTTAAAAACAAGCACACACGCACACATATATCTGTCTTTCCAAAGCAAAACTTAAAATAGTTTAAACAGACACCGTTTTGAGGGGCAGGGGGGCGGGGGGGAGAGAAAAGAGCCTTAAAAAAGCAGAATGAAGACAAGCGAAAAAGTTGCCATAAGTGCTCCTTAAAGAAAACGAAGAGCTCTTGATTTCGGGCGCGACCGTCATTCTGTTGAAGTCAATGGGGACCCTCCCATTGATATCCATGGGGCTTTGCGGGTCATTAGAAGCGGAGGTCGACTGGAGAATGGATGAGGAGCGGGTTGAGGTTGCCTCCTTTTTTTGTTTTTAAATCCCCCTTAACCTGGAAAAAAAGAAAAAAGAAAACACATCCTGCTTTGGGGGCCATTTTCGCCTTGCAGGAGAGAATGATCCCTGCTTTTCGTGGATTGAATCTGGTTCCTTTAGTTTTAACGGCTCCTGCCCTTTCTCCCAAACTGCCTTGGCTAAGCGGTGAAAGAGGAGCTGACTCCGCGCGGGCCCTTAGGATCCCAAACCGCCTCCCCGGAGAGGTCTGGCAAGCAGCTGGGCTGGGGGATCAAGCCGCAAGTCGCAGCAGACGAAAATTTCCTGCGCACCCGCACAAACCCATCCGCACGCACCCTCCAAAGGCGCGCGCCGAAAACGGGCAGATTTGGGCTTTTGCCCAGCGCTGGCACCACCTTCGAGGGAGGGCGCAGCAATAAGGAACGGAGTTGGAAAGATCCGAAAGTGTTGCGTGCTTTTGGAGCACTCCCTTTGACCACAACTACAAAGTAGCCAATTCCCACCCACCCAAAATGTCCCAATTATACCGAAGGTTGTTCCTTCTGGGTCACTGGGACTTCGTTGCCGCTTGCAGGTTTGGTTTGGTTATATACACGCGCTAAGCACAAACCGTTGGAGTTTATTTCCTTTTAACTTTCGTTCATATAAGATATCAATGGGACAAAAAGGTTGAAACCCAATCATCTTTTCAGCCAGGTGGCCAGAAATGCGATTTGACCGGGGAACTGGTGCGCCGCGATCCTGCGAGCGGCTGCTCCGAACTAAGTGCCGCTGAGCTGTCTGTTAAAATGAGCTCAGCGCTTCTCTTGCATTGGACAGCCTGATTCCAAAATAGGTTATAAGCTGCAGCGTTTGGATTTCGGGCCATTTTATCCCATGAGTTCAGGTTGCATCGCACGGAAGGAATTATCCCCGACCACGCAGGCATGTTTGACCCTCGACTAAAGTCTGCGCAGCAAATGCGCCTCTTGATTGGATCTCGCCTGCGTAATGCGCAGTCATTTCAGAGCAGGGAATTCATCTTGGGCTGAAGTACCCGATGCAAATCCCGGTGAACCCAAGCACTCTCCTCCGAAGTGCTTTTAATTACAAATAAGCACATTGGCTTTAGTTTTGAACGGCACACCGTGCCCCTTCCTTTAAATCCAGGAAAGGATTGGGGCCCCAGTCAATTTCACACGTGCATCATTGACTGAGGCGACCAGTGTTTGCCTGGGTTGCGCTCAAGTATCTCCTCAACTACCTCAACCTGCGTGCAAGGTGTAATGTAGGGCTCAGAGTCCATCAGCCTTGCTGAGAAAAGGCAGCAGTAATTAGGGCTGAAGATCTGAGTGGGCTGCCTTTCTCGGAGGACTCCTGGAAGAGGCTCCTAGCAGTGCCCTTAACTTAAAAAGCCAGCCACCAACTCTAGCTAGTAAATAAAAACAGGGCCCTTGTCCTGGACTCTCCTCTGCTAGTTGAAGCTTCTCTAATCTTAGCTAAGTAGTTCTCTCCTCTAACCCCCACCTCTTTCCCCCCTTCCTGGTGTTGAGTAAACAGGCTCAGTGTATGGAACTGGCCTATTCACCAGTTTAGGGGTGTTCTTTCTTTCTTCCTCAGCTCCTATAGAAAGTTTTTTAAAAATCCTAAATAGCATTGAGTAGCCCAGCCCAGGGGACAGTGATTAATGATAGTAGTGCCTAAAGGTTAACATACTTCACTGAAAAGTCTGTTGACTGGGATCCTTGTGATACAATGTGGGCCGCTGCGCGCCTCAAGAGAATCCTTTTGTTGGGCCTGCCTGATTGTGTCCTCAAAATTCTGCCCACGAAAGTTTGCCAACCCTCCTCCTTGCCCCAAGAGTTTAATAGTTTCCCTTACTCTGCGGGCATTGTGTCCTGGTGAAAAGCAGCCCCCTCGCTATTCAAGTGTTGGTGGTCATCTCAATAGATCTCCAAACGCCCATATGGTGACCACTGGAGATGAATCCAACTGTTTAAATGGGGGAGAAAGTTGGGGTTTTAAAACATTTCAAAGTGTTTGAAAAGATCCCTACCAGATCCTGTCACAATTCTCTTGAGGCTTTGAAGGCTGGGCCCCATTGTGAGCCGATTATAAACGATATTACTTTAAAGTTGATTTCCCACAAATATATATATTTTTTTCCAGGCTTAGGAGAGAGAGAGAACTGCTGGTGGATTTTGTTTTGGTAGCATAACTTTCCCCCCTCTCTTCCTTCCTAGTCCAGAGTGTTAGAATCAAAAGAATCCCTTCTTCTATTTTTCATTTAGCAACATCAAAACGCTTCAAATTATTCTCTGAAAGGAGAGGGAGAGTTAATTTACTGACAACTTCTCCTTTGCCTCTACAGAAATGTCCATTCCTTTTGTAAAACACCCTTCTCCCCCCCCTCCTTTCCCTTTTCCCTCAGTGTCTGCAGACACTTTGAAAGACAGCTAGACCACGAGCATATCTTTACCTCCAGCAGCAATGTGAAAACAATAAAACTTTCTCTTGTTTAATGATAGAAATTACATTAAAAGTGTTGGAAATGCCCTAATTAAAAATGTACCACTTAAATGATATGCCAGGCGCTCAGCTGCAGAATAGCATATTTAGCTACTTAGCGAACTCGCTACTATTTCTTTTTAAAATTACATGTTAAAATTTTTAAAGAAATCTTACTTTTCTCTGGTGCAACACATTACAAAGAATGGACAGTCCTTTTATCTAAATATAAAATTCCATTTTCAGCAATTATAGCCTGTTCTTGGTGATGATATAATTACAGCTGTGCTCTGTAATAGGTGTCAAGGCAATGCACACTCATACAATAGTTGAATAAAACTGCAGAACAATGCAGGCACTTCTAAATTCACAACCTTTAAAATGAAATTGACTGTGCAGAATTCAAATCAAAACTAGATAAATATTTTTTAAAAAAGATTACAAGCTTGGTTTGGTTTCTTAATAGCATTTTCTGCAAACCTATCAACATCTAATTGATTAGATAGGAATTACTGATTATAGATAATCTGAAATACTGAACATCACTATTTTAAGTGCAGCAATAGGTAAATAAATTCCATACAGAGAGGATCTTTTTCAGGGCATTTTCAAAAAGTTACAACCATCTCCACTTGAAATAATTTATTGGATTGTTGTATTTGTATGGGAGGGAGAAGTGATGTCTTTTATTAGTAGAATTAAAATGTATTATTAATCTTTAGTTCATACAGTGGGAATATGTTGTTATTTAGATAAACTGAATATTCTTTATTTGAACATGATATATGTCCCCCATTGTTACATACTAATTTGTGTTTTGTTCCATATTCCTTTGAACTCCTCTGCATTGCAAGTGGGAGGGGGGTGACCTTTTTCTTCAGTCACTATCCCACCCAAGATTTCAAGACTGATAAACCTTTTAAATAAGGCATTGTTTGTCCTTATACCACCAGTCCCACAGTAGTCCACGTATTTTAGTATGGACCAAGGGCTTAAGCCTCACACTCTAGTCCACAAACCATTTAGAATACAGTACCGGCGCTTCTGATCCCCAATTCCTATTACACCAATCTCAGTCTGAAACTCCACAAATGTTGCCATGCACACTCAGAGCCTGGAAGTGCAGATTCCCCTCTGCCTTTTGTTTAGATGCCCACTTTGTGCACCTCCTTTGGGTATAACAGCTCCATGTCCCACAGCAGAAGTTGGATCAAGCTGATTATATGCAAGGAAGTTTCATGTAACTTCAATGAGATACATGTACTGCAGAACTATCAGGTGGCAGCATGTTTTGGGTCTGGGCATATGCTGACCTCAAATATGTTTGGTTTAACTGAGAAACAACTTGACCAATAAGAGGCTTCTCATACAATTTATCACGAGGCCTCATCTCACCCTCAAGTAAGCTGATGGGTGGTTGTAACTTTGGCAAGGTTAAGAAGATATGTCCTTGGTCACGGCTGACTTTTTGTGCTAGAACATAGCGGTCCAGCTTGGTCTTTCTCAGGATGGCCTCCTCATTCTGTTGCAGATGGTTGTCCTCAACAAGAAGGAGGGGGAGAAAACACCAACTCCATCAGTTCCAATGGAGAAGATTCAGACGAGGCCCAGATGAGGCTTCAGCTGAAAAGGAAGCTGCAAAGAAATCGGACCTCCTTCACCCAAGAACAAATCGAAGCGCTTGAGAAAGGTATGTGGCGTGTGCCTGAGTCAAAACTAGGGAAGGGCTTCACATCCTCTGCTCTCTTCTGGGCCATCCTGACAAGTTCCAAAGAAATTCTTCGATGAACATTGACGAGGATCTCACATGGTTTTCCTACCAAAGGCATCTTTTAAATGCTTGGAGGTGACGTGATAAGGACAGCATTCTAAACTGACAACCCACCTGCTCCACAGTGCCGCAGTTTGGGCATCGCGTATTGGCTGAGTCATGGTGATGAGACTTCTGACTGCAGCCAACCTCGCCCTTCTCTCAGGTTACATTATATGATTGAAGGGCTGCTTTCAGGATACTGAGACTGCAGTTCCTGTCCTGGCATCACCAGTTGCCCCAGAGGACAGTTGTCCTTCTGCTTCTTTTGATGCATCTCCGATTCCGGGCCAACATTTCAAACGCTTTGCTTGAAATCCGATTAGATGATCACGTATTAACTTACTCATGTTCAAATGTTAGCACAGGAAAAGGAGGCCCTCATTTCTTATGCATTGGCTGCTCTAAATACATCCAAACACAGAGGAACTCTGGTCAATTCCTTCTTAACAATCTACTCCTATAATTGCATAGTCTGGTATTAATCACATATTTATCTAGCAGGGTGAGAGAATGTATATGTGTGTGTGAACACTGAACAATGACATCTCCCTCTTCTTAAAGGAAAGGAATAAAAATCATAGGAGCACTTTGGTGGAAAGATTCCTCATAAAAGATTGAAAGCATAAAGTGCACTCAAACATAGACAGCTGAAAGCAGGAAGCGGCCGTCCTTTCTGGGATCTGTTTTTAAAACTAACTCCGCCATGTTTCCTTTCTACCAGAATTCGAGAGAACTCACTATCCTGATGTGTTTGCCAGAGAGAGACTAGCTGCCAAAATAGACTTGCCTGAAGCAAGAATACAGGTACTCAAGTGACTATGTAATGTTTTCTTTCCTCCCCTCCCCTCCCCTCCCATCACCCTGTAAAGGGGGACACTGATGTTTTCAGGGGGAGATGCGTAGTCTCCAACAAAGCTGTCCATCTGCAGCCTGATAGGAACATATGAAGCTGTCTTATCCTGAGTCAGCCCACTGGTCCATCTGGCTCAGGGTTGTGCGCATTGCAGCCCTCTATCAGGCAGGGGCCTCTCCAATCCCTCCCTGGAGATGCCAGAGATTGAACATAGGACCTTCTGCATTCCAAGCTAGATGCTCTCCTACTGGGCTACAGCCCTTCCCATGCATGAGGACAGGAAAGCCCCAAGCAGTGCTTGTTGTTCCATCTGGATCTTGCCTAGTTAGCTATATATGTGCAGGCATGGGCACAAGGGAGGGGCAAATGCCCCCCAATCAATAAAAATCAATAAAAATACATAGCAAACTGAGGTTCTGCCCCCCAACAAAAGGCCTGCCCCCTAACAAAAACCCATGTGTGCAGGTGTGTAGTAGATGTGCATCCAATCTGCCCTGTGGGAAGCCAGTCACACATGCAGATGACTTTGTAGATCAGTAGTTCCATGTTTATTCCCCAGTCACTTTGTTAAATAGGTAATAGGTAACCTATGAAAAAAGGTTGCAGTGAGTCTCTGTCTTTATAGAGGCTTCCTATGAGTAGCTCTAGAGAAGTAGCTGGGTCTTCTGCTCTGAATGATGCTTGATAGGACATGGCCCTCTTTTCACAGTGCTAACAGAAAGGCTCTTGCGTTTTGCAGGTGTGGTTTTCCAACAGGAGGGCAAAATGGAGACGGGAAGAGAAGCTAAGGAATCAGAGAAGACAAGCCAGCAACACCCCCAGCCACATTCCCATCAGCAGTAGTTTTAGCACAAGTGTCTACCAACCAATCCCGCAACCCACAACACCTGGTAATGTGCTTTCAGAAATGTATTGATCAGTCAGTCACCCATTTGGGGCAATAGAACAGAACGCTCTGTACAGTAATACAGTCATCTGATTGAAGCGTAAACTAATACGTCCATCCTGTCTATCTATCTATTCTATTATAGTTTCCTCTTTCACATCAGGTTCAATGCTGGGCAGAACAGACACCGCGCTAACAAACACATACAGTGCTTTGCCACCCATGCCTAGCTTCACAATGGCTAACAACCTGCCTATGCAAGTAAGTATAATCCACTAATATGCTCTCTTTCTTTCTTTCTTTCTCCCCCACCTTCTCGTTCTCTCTCTGAGCTGGGCAGAGCCTTGCCCATTCGATGGCTGGGGTGGAGAATGCCAATTCCAGGCCAAAAGAGGAGGTTGTCAAAGGTCAAGGGGATTTCTGTTTTCACACCATTATGAAGTCTTCAAATTTGTGAAGTCAACATAGAACCTCCTTGAGATTGATCAGCCTAATGGAGGTGCTTGAGCCACTCATCAAGATTTCTTCCTTGGGCTAATTAACGTGGAGTAGCTCTCAGGGCCTGGCTCTATGTCTACAATGCTGGCCAAAAGTTCCACTTTATCCACAAACAGGTCTCGGGACATCATTTTTGCCAAGGTTTAACCACCTTGATTCTGACAGAGAGCTAAAGGGTATTTTGACAACAATTAATCAGAGTAAAGTGCTCTTGGGTATGAAACCCTGGAAGGAGCAAGGCAGCAGCCTCCAAACTGGCTACTCCAAAGCAGGGGTACCAACTTGAATAAAATATGGGGGGGGGGGACAAGTAAGCCCTGCCCTGCATAATCAACCACAAGACTTGGTGGACAGACACCGTTTGAATGGCAATGCCCATCAACTTCCAGGGGGCCCAGCCTCCTCAAATATTTTATTGGGGGGGAGGGTCAAGGGACCTCGGCCCCTAGGAGTTTGCTTCTATGCTGCATAGTTTTCTCCTTTTATTTCAATCAGGTCATTCCTGAGTAAAACATCAATAGTTTAATTTGGTCCTTCTGAGATTTCACAGGGATGCTTAAATTCAGTGATTTCTTATGTTTGCCACTCTGTTCCTTTTGTATGGGCAAGACTATCCTGTAGAAGCCACTGAATTGTTGTTGTGGATAGCAGTTGTGTGAGTTAGGTAGTTTTAGAAGAAATTATGGCTCTCTCTCTCTCCCTCCCCCACCTCTCACCTCCATATGGTAATGTGCATTATTTCAACGTGTGGAAAGTCAACCCTATGGCATTTTTGGTGGGTCCTCCTGGTCATTTTGATGACTGGGGCGCTGCACTTTCTCCCCAAAGCTATACCTTGACAGCACCACTGGTGGATAGTGTTTAGACGTGATTCAAAATCCTATTCAGCATGAAGCTCACAGGGTGGCCTTGGACAAAGCACTATCCCAGGGACCTTTGTGAGACTAAACCAAGAGAAAACTGTAGTGCTTGGGAGTGAAGGCCAGAATAAGTAAATAAAAAGAATGACTAATATTTTTTTAGCACTGTTCCTTTGGTACTGCCATATGCAATTAATTTTTTTTTTTAAAGTCCTGTATTAGTGTGACATGGGGATTTTCAAACCCAATTTACAATATCTAAACTGAATTGAACATTGGGCAAGATGGCAGGAAGTTGCTGGCTAAGTGGCGTTGCTCTGAGTTTCTCCATAGTGATCTCCACACTGCTGAGCATCATAGTCTTGCCCCCATATGTGGCATTGGGAGTCTTAGCATTAACCCTATCCACAGCTAACTTTTTGCTGTGTGGAAGCAGGGCTGGAACCTGCTTCTAATTCACAACAGTAGTGTTCAAGGACAGTTTAGACACTCTCTAATGCCCATTAACCTCATTTATTAACTCACTATTGGAGTCCCCCACATTTTTTTAAAGAAGACTTGCTTTTGACTACAGCATGATTCTAAATGGTGTCCACGATCATTGATATACATTGGCTACTGAGATAACAGGTTACTGAATCAGATGGGCCATTGGTCTGAGCCAGCACACTCTTCTTATGTTTTACTGTAAAAAAATGTGACAGTGGTTAATCCAGAATAATTTAATTTGTAATTGATTAATATTAATTAAAAGAATGGGACCATACCTAAGAAATAGGCTATGAGTAAAAGGCAAATTTGTCAATATTCTTGGGTATTTAACTCCTGGTAAATAGTTGCATAATACTCTGATTTCAAAGAGGCAAAGTTCCCAGAGCAATAGGAAAATTATAGCCAAAGGGTGCATTAGGAACATCCAGGTAATTAATGGGAGTTTGCCCATTGGGTATACAACTAGCACCCTGATCTTGTATACTTTACAAGGCAATCAATAGACCTAAATGCCACCTAAAGGATACAGTCTTGTGCAGAATGAAACATGCATTAAATCTATATAGAATCATGGTGGTTGGTCCTGATCCAGTTAGAGTTGATTGTGCTTAAGCCCCATGGCATTTCAGTCAGTTGTGATTAATTGTCTCACTGATTTCAATCTGTTTGAGAGTTCTTGACATGCGGCTGATGCATTGTGTATAAATGTTGTGGATCTCTTTGAATAGGCATGCTATATCGTAAGAAAATGTTATACATTGCTTGATTGATTTCCATAGAACAAAAGTGCAGCGAACATTTTCTGAATGAAGGCTAATATGTTTAGACTCGGGGTCTATGACTAGTTTTTCTAGTAGGGCACATGTGATTTTAACTGAATCAGGGCTTCTAAAGTGTCTGATTTGTTCAAGAAAGGCACTCTGATTCAGCAGATATTTTTGTGAATGGAAAGCGGGGCATTGTGATATCCCCCTTTTCTCTGATTTCCCCTAAAATGGTTGAGTACCCTCATGGAAGATAGTGCTGGGGACTGCGGGAGAAAAAGGGAATTTGCAAAAAACATCTTCCCCCTTCTTTCCATTCATGGAAACCTCCGCTGGATGAAAGAGCCTTCCATGAATAGGAGGGCAGCATACAACCCATTGATCTAAAAGTTGTAGAATGAGCCAACATAAAAGGACTGTTGCAATGGAACATGATAGTTAGGTACACAATCACTGGGAAGAGCTTTCCAAACCTGGAATGTGATCATCTGGACTGGAAAAGAGAAATAAAGGACTTGATAAAATTGTGAAAAATATGTGTAGTGAGTTAATTGGCGCTCATGGATTTGAATTCATAAAGCAAAAGTTTCAGAATCTGTTTAAGAAAAAAAATGTACCCAACCAGAGAAACTCATTAGTATAGCATTGGTGAGGAGAAAAGGCTTATTAAAATGCTAGCAGGATTACACCTTGGCTGATGAGACACTGTGGCTATTGGCACCCTAGAAATACCCAAGGGGGAAGAGGAGGATGTGAACAGCACCTGCAGTTCTAAATAGCTGTGTTAAAGTGAACAGAGCTGCCAAACCTCATGCTTGTAAGCAGGTGGATAACTAGCTGGCTGAGTGGGGGGGGGGGATACAATGCTAGGGTCCCCAATCATTATTGTGCACATGCGATGGAGCTCATAGGAAGATACAGAAGCTATAGGTTTTCCATGGCTTTTCATGAAGCATTGACTGGAGCTGGAGCTTGGAGAAATCAGATCATAGTAGAATTGGCCATAATGGAATCGGTTGCTATGTTTTTTATGACCCCCACCCCCACAATCAATCACATACAAATACATTTGCAGTAAATACAGTATGTATGTATGGCATATGCCTCTTGAATTTATAACTGAAGCTAGTATATTAATGCATAGTCATGAATAAATGTTGGGAAGGGGTTTATGTTGGTTACTTAATTGGCATGTGCATCTGAATTGTATTTTGGACCAGAGTTGCATTTTGGGTTGGGAACTCTTTGTTAAATGAACCCAGGATTATTGGGAGTGGGAATCTGAGCATGGTTGATAAGAGTTCTAAAGTAATCCAAAGATAATATATGAAAGATAAATTCTGGATAAAAGATAAATACAAAATGTTTCCAAATACTGTCCTTTAAGAACCTGACAGTTGTTGTGCAAGCAAAACTATATTCCTAAAATAAGGGCAATTGTTATTTCTGTTGTATGTGGATTGCTGAGGAAGAAGCAGCACTTTTACACAGATTTTACACAGAGTGCAACTGTAACCTAATATCCACAAAAATGTAACAGCAGTACTTTCAAAGGAAAGACAGAGAGTTGAGATTAGAAAGTAAAATATCCAAATCACAGGGAATAGTAATGGGAATTAGGAACCTAATTACTTTTAGCAGCCCCTCCTCCCCAAAAAATAACTCAGTCCAAATGACAATCAGTTTGGGGATAAATACAGGTATAAAATAGTGGATTGTATATTATTAAGGTTACCAATGGGCCTGTTGTATTATATCTGCTGCTTCTATATCCATGCTGTTCTGAATAAATATAGGTAAACAACTAGAAAACCAGGCCAATCCATAACCCGACTAAGATAAAATATTTAGATTTAAGTTGCTATTCCTCATGGGTTTAAACTGGTTTGTCACCTTGAAGTCTAACATATTCCCTGATCCAGAAATTGGACTGGGATGTAAGACCTAAACCATTACATTGCCCAAAACTGAGAGTGATATCAGTTCTTATAAGCAATATTTGTCTTCAGTGATGTGGCTTTCATGCACACCCTAATTTATATTCTGCACCAGTGATTCCCAAATGGTAGACCAACTTGTGGGAAGCTTGTGGACAAGACCCAGAGAGAAAATGTTTTTGTTTTGGTGTTCACTGTAAGGCTTATAGATTGGTAAGCTGATCCGATTTCCAGCTACAAACAAGAAGATAGATGATTCCTACTGAATTTGAGAGAATCATTAGGATTGGCACTTCTGAGAGATGCCTTTTTTTCTCAGTGCTTTTAACATGCATTGCAATATAAACAAAAACATAGCCCAATTCACAGTTAATGCTTCTGAGCAAGGATGCTCCACTCTCCACTCCCCAACCCAGTGACAGATCTGAAAGTGCTCAAATCTGGGGAAGTGAAGTGCTCAAAAAAGTAGCCCCTATATGAATATAATAAATTAATAGTGGAAGAACCTGCTCTCTGCATGCCATGGAATATAGTTGGGGAATCATTTGCCCTCTTTTGAGGGTGGGAACTGTGAAGACTGAGCACTCCGTGGAACAAGGCACTAAATATGAATGTTTAACTTCTTTGTCTGTAGAGTCTATCTACTGTCCCTACAAGGAAACAATGACTATATGATGCTGCTGAAATTCACAAGCCTTGCTTTGTTCTTTCAGCCCCCGGTACCCAGCCAGACTTCCTCTTACTCTTGCATGCTGCCCACAAGTCCGTCAGTAAATGGGAGGAGTTATGATACATATACCCCTCCTCACATGCAGACACATATGAACAGCCAGCCAATGGGCGCCTCTGGTGCAACTTCAACAGGTAAGCACCCTTTTGTTTCTATGTCAAAAGGAATTTAAAGGAGTTGTTTCTCCTGCCAGTCTGATCTCAACAATTTATTCAGAAAGTTATTGCTAATTTTCTATCCAAATGTGATTGTTAGTTACCTGTTAAAAACTCAGCAGTTGCTTAAACATAGTGGCTTGACTCTTTGTGTATAAGATAGGGAAGCCATTCCTGACTTGTTTTGGGGGGGCTGCACTTGAAGGAAGGAAGGAAGGAAGGAAGGAATGATGAACAGAACATTGTTTTGTTTCTCCCTTCCAGTTTATATCTTTCCCCCTCTCAGCACTTCTAGATAAAGTTGGAACATAAAAATAAAAGACTGCATCCCATTACAATTTGAAAATGTTAGAGCAGATTGACTGGACATTTAACTGTGGGGCCAAAAAGTATTTTCTAATATGCTTGCAGATGGCTAGGTCAACTGATTTCCTAAAATTAGGAAATGATCAAATGGGGAAAGATATTATTGACTTCTTTAACAGAGCCCTGGAAGCTTTAGAAGAAAGCCCCCTTTTAATAGAAGCTGAATATATGTGTATTTGTTACTATAAAATTTTTATTCTTTTTCTTTTAAGGTCTTATTTCCCCTGGAGTGTCAGTTCCTGTTCAAGTTCCCGGCAGTGAACCTGATATGTCTCAATATTGGCCAAGATTACAGTAAACCATGTGTTGATTTTGTAAATGGCTCTATGGACAACAGTTGGAGGTTTGGCTGTGTTTTCTAAAAGAAGAACGGCTTTCAGAGTACGTCTGTACTGCAACTGTGCCCTACGACATAACACATGGAGAAAGACTTTTAACATGGACCTTTGTATACATGAAGGCATTATATCAGTTGGAACAAATCTTCATTTTGGTATCCAAACTTTTATTCATTTTGATGTATTATTTGTAAATGGGCATTTGTATGTTATAATGAAAAAAGAACAATGTAGACTGAATGGATGTTTGCTTTTGTGTTGGTCATGAAGTTGTGTTTTTTATTTTATTTTTTAAAAAGGAAGCCATGATCAACAAGCTTTGCCACGAATTAAGAGTTTTATCAAGCTATATCGAATACTTCTACCAATCTGTTCATAGATTTCAGACTGATGCTCCAAGTTTGTATCATTCCATTGCATATAATTCAACCTGGAACAATACGGCATTAGATTTCTGTAAGAAAAATATCTGGTGGGATTTCCAAAGGTTATTAACAGATGATGCTTATGTGCAAACGAAGGATCAAGAGAGAACTTCAAAGAAGAAAAGTTTGATAGGAAAAGGATAGATTGTGTCTTCGATATAATCCAATTTGTTTTATGTCAAAATGTAAGTATTTGTCTTCCCTAGAAATCTCCCAGAATGATTTCTATAATAAAGTTAATTTCATTTATATTTGACAAGAATATTCTATAGATGTTTTATACACATTTTCATGCATCAAACGTTTCTTTTTTGGTCAGCAAAAGTTAATTGTTCTTAGCTGAAGTTGTACTACTGTTCACAGTCCAATCATTTTTGTGCATCTAAAATTCATTCCTAATCAATTAAAAGTGCTTGCAAGAGTTTTAAACTTAAGTGTTTTGAAGTTGTTCACAACGACATATCAAAATTAACCATTGTTGATTGTAAAAACCATGCCAAAGCCTTTGTATTTCCTTTATTATACTATTTTCTTTTTAACCTTATAGTGTGGTGTGGCCAATTTTTTTTCCTTGTTAGGTTTTAATATATATATATTTTATACAGACAAATCTTATTTTGACATTATTTTCTGTTTTTAAATATTGGAGATCCTCAAGAAATCACTTTTATATATTCTATAGCTTGGTTTGGAATCTTAGCTGAAAAGTTAACAGATTGCTGGAACACCAGAGCTGTATATGGAAGTCTCTCTATAATAGCTATAAAAAGGAAACTTTTTCCTCTTGCACAGAAGTGTATGCAAGAAAAGAGTTGTTTAATAGGGAGAAATCTAGCTAACTTTTAAGGAAGGTCTGCATTTTGAATTATGCTGCATAAATGTGGATTTATAGAAAGGGTTAACATTTTCTACTTACTTCAGTGCTGCAGCAGTCCTAAAGCAATCTATCTTCAAATAAATCCAGGTTAAATCAAATGGGATTAAGCTGGAATATTTGGTTGCAAGATTGCAGCCTCAGACTTTTTCCTTTTAAATGATTAAACTGGTGCATTATAACAAAAGCAAAGCTCTCTGAGGAAACGATCTCTCTATGTGCCTTCTCAAAGCACATTCTTAGTGTAATTTCCCAATGAACTTCTAACCTGGCTAATATTTCAATGCACTTTGCATGAGTGTGGGCGAGGGTGGAGAGGTGCACGTCAAGAAATAAAGAGAGAAGGAAAATAAACAGGCAACAACAATGCAAACTGTGACTGGCTAGTGAAAGCCGAAGGACTTTAGTCATTGGCAGCTAAATATAAACATTCCCACATCTATGGAGGAGGTTCATTGTGGTCCAGCTGTTACTTGCAATGTTGCAAGGAAAAACAGATCTGATGATGTATGAAAGCACAGGGAATTTGGAATCAAAGAGAAAGCACCACAAGCTGTACTCACAAAAGACAGAGAATAACATTTCTCTTCTGTTCAGTGTGCCATAACATAATCAAATACTACTTTTCTGTAAGTTGGAGACACTGTGGCTGCTTTGAGACAATTTGCTGATGCCATAAAAGCATCCAGATGCATAATTTTATTTCGTGACAAATGCAGAAAAGCATAACCTATTATAATATGGCTTTAATTAAAAAAACACACCACACACACACCCTATGAGTTTAAAATGAGCATGGTGGCTTTTCTGAAATATAAATATCTATAATAATGTGGAAAACCCAACCTAGGAATCACAACTAATAGAGATGTTTTGCATAAAAGTCAGCTATTTATTTCTGCTGATCATTTTAAATATTTTTTCAGAGAGAGAGTACACATTTTATGCATAAAATAATATGACATGCATGTAATTGCAGGCATCAGGAAAATCAGTCCTATACAAACAGCTCAATTAACTGCAGGAGGTTAGAGAATTCTGCTTTACTTGATTCTTCATAACACAAGATAATCTCTCCTGAGGATCAGCCATCTTCCAAGGAATTCCCTTCCTTGTACATGACTGAGTGTGCGAATCTTAACATGAATATCCGTATTAGATAGGCATGAATTTGACCCCTCGCACACTTATCCAAATCAGACAGCTATACCCTTTTCAACCTAAGTAATATTTTGATCAATTTTTAAACTACTTTTTTACTCCCCCTCGTTTGCAGCAACATGAGAGCCAAATCGTGTCCTACTGCACATCACAAGATCACACTCTTTATTCCAGGTTAATTAATCTAACTACCACCTCCTGGTTCTGTACTCAGAGCATCACTAAAACAGATTATAGTCATCAGCATGGAAGATCTGAATAGAAAGTGAACGTGTGTGTGTGTGTGTGTGTGTGTGTGTGTAGGGAGGGAAACCTATCCTAAGTTTTAAACCGTCTTGATTACAGGTTATTACAATGTGTTAATGGGTAGCATATGTTAAATGATCTTAAGAACGTGTCATCAGAAACCTTTAGTAGATAACTTCAGGGCTCAAGTTAGAGAAAACTTGAGTGGGGCAGCATCCTTGCCTATACTGTAGTTACAAAGAAACTCCTTCCTGGTGCTTTCATCCAAAGGAGCTATTGAAAAGAGCCAAAGACAAAGGCTTTCTTCTTCTTTCCTTTGTCCCCCAATAATTTTGCTTCTTTCTACTCTAGGCAGGCACTCAGTTTTCTCCTACAGGTTGGATCTGTACAGTAACAAGGCTTATCTGCATTACCTAATTTTTTATTTTATTGATACTTTGTCCCTTGTCCAGGGGTATAATTTGAAGAACAATCTACAACTATCATGTACCAGAGTGGCAGTACATTCTCTGAGTTTATTAAGAGCAAGGGAGGCATTTATGGCTCACTGGCTGGTGATCCTTTTCCTTGTCAAAGGGAGAGAGGCTGAGAAGAGTCCTTGGCTCACTGCTCATTAGGCAGAAGAGAGGCCACTTGAGCCCCTGAGCGCTGCCTGCCTGGAAAAGCTGCGGTTCTCTCAGCCACAGGGCATCTTGGGTTAGAGAACACTAGCTGAACGCAGCGTTGTGCTGGAGGACTCTTGTCTAGAATCCTGACAGGGCTCTATCGCCTGGAGTGGGATGGCAGGGAGAGAGTCTGCAACATCTCAACATGCCTGAGCTCGCATGCCAGTTCCTGGCTCCTGGCTCAGGGGCATGTGAGATTCTGCAGCAACCCAAGCATCTAACTGGACACAGCACAATTTCCAGGCTTTAAAGCACGATGAGAGAAAGTCTGTGCATTGGTAGTACTTTTAAATTTTGGCAAGCGGTTCGTAAACGGAAAGCTTTGAGTGTGTGTTCTAAATGGCAGCTCCTGATTACGCAGGCTTGATTTATATAAATGTTTACAGACTGACATTTATTAACCATCATTAAGTGTTTCTTGCATCTGTTTGTGACACTGAACCCATTTCCATTTAATTTTGGGGGATTTTGCCATTGATTTTCTTGGAAAATGCCATTTTTTATTATATATATATATATATATATTGGATGCAGCAATGTGCATCTCCTCTTGTGTGTTTTCCATTTTATATCTGCTGTTATCCTACAGAGCCTTGAGGCATAGTACATTCTAGGCGCACAGATGAGAAACAATGTGTAAGCTTTTGTTCACTCATGCTGTAGCTTTTATTTCAAATGTTCTGTTCTAGGCAATATTCTGCAAGGGAGAAGAAAACAATTGGCTTATGTATTTATAGCTTTGATGCCAATAATATTCACAGGCTCACAGCAGAATTCCTCCTGTTTAAGTTTTGAGTAGCCAAATTCATACCCAACACCATGTCAACGTAATTCTGTTAAAATAGTAGGATTGGTGGAATCAATTGACCTGTTTCTAAAACTTATTTTTCATGATTTTAAATAGGATTATTACTGGAAACATTTTCTGTGAAGGAGTTCAGAGCTGATGGCACTGAAAATATTAAAAAAAACATTCTTGAAACAAGCCACATAGTTTACATTTTCCCAAGAAAAGTTGTCTAGGGGCTTTTAAAGGGAAGTGTACCAGGTAACCCCATTGATTAAGTGCTATTGAAATAAATCAGAATTATGAAAGAATACAGTTTAGAAAGATACATTAGTCAATAGGAAAACCCATTCTCATGGATTATGACTTTGATTAAGAAAAATGTTCTTCTGAAAAGAAAGTCACATGAAAACCTTAATCCAAACTTTCAATCATCCAGAAATTTTGCATTTTCTTCAGATCATTTGCTTAAATGGGTTTGCACAATATAAGCAGCGTGGCATTGCATTGCACCCAACTCAAATGCTAGTTTCTCTTTTCAGTGTTGTTTGGGAGTTTAACTGCCTTAAAGACTTATATCTTTCAATGGAATTGGGAAAACTAGGTAATTGGCAAGAATGCCATCAATACTTTAAATCATAATTTTCTAATCTGTATTTGCAAGGTGAACAAAACCCTCATAAAACATCAGTGTAAATTATCAGTTTACATGAGAGGTTTTTTCCCTTACAGAAGAGTAATAACATTTTAATAATTAAAAAATGGCAGTCTTTTCCATCAGACTACAGATGAGCAATATTTTATTTGGCTCCAAATGTGGCCTTCCAGGGCATGTTTTGCAGAGGACCAACCCATCTGCTGTGTTAAAAAGTGATTCCTGTTGTGTGCAGAAAGGCAACCCATTTCCAGACTCATCTACAAGTGCTGTCCACCAGTGACTTTTCAGACCTTCGTGAAATTTAATTGCCCACCAATAACACAATGGGATTGAAAAAGGACAGATCAATCAAAATATAACAGCCAGACATCTCAGGTTATCTCAGATGGGCACATACATACATGGCCTGGTGCCTGCTCTGTTTTGATTGATTTGCCCTTTTCCAATCACGTTGTGCAATTTAATTATCTCCAAGCAACACCCAAAGGGTTTAGTGCAAATTTGGGGATAAGCTCTTTTTACAGTTTGGTGTTATGATGACATACACTTAACACTGTCCTCCCTCTTGGTTCCGTTTGTATTTGTGTGGAATGCTCACAAGAGTTAAACAGCCATATAGCTTTCACCTAGAAAAACAGGCGCATGTTTTGCTCCACCTGTTTGAGTTGGTTGTGGGGCAAGAAGCTCTTTTCCTAAAGTAAAACACTCAGTTTTCCACAGTCAATTGGTCTGGATACTTAAAGGAAAAGAGTCCAAAGGACCGCATTGTAGATTGCATGTGGAAAACAGGCATTTTTGTGTGTGAATTGTCTGGGTAATAGTTATGATTTTTAAATAGCAACAGCATTGTTCGGAAAGCTTTGGACTACATTTTGAGTTAATTTAATTTAAAAAGGAAGAAGGAATTTCCAGTTTGCTCATTTTGATCACCAGGCTCTTGTGGCTGATTTAGGACAGCAACCAAACAGCATGAAAATGAAAAAAGAAGACATTTTTGAAAGAACTGGGGAAGACTTTGGTGAATGAATACATGTGAGACACCGACATTGTAATTTAGCTATTAGAGTTATTTAGCTGTGAAATATTAGAGTTCGTCATTACTTGTTGATCACGTTTCTCACTAATGTCTGGCTGTTGACTCAGTTGGGACTTTGCTTCCATTCTCTCTCTCTTTTTTAAAAAATATTTTATTAAGGATTTTCTTGTTTTACAGAAGTGTAGTGGTTTTTTTTATATATATATTTTACTTCCATTCTCTTTTTAAGCAATGAAAATTCATTTGCAACTTTGGAGACACAGTTTTCAACTGTGATGCCACAAGCTGCCGCTTCACTTGCTTTTCAAAGGGCTGCAACACCTTCAATCTCACAAGGACTAGTTTATAGACGGAAACAGGATTTAAGACTCTACCACACAAGGAGCTATTTTGTTGACGTCGTACAAATGGTTTTGGCTCTGAAGAAGCAAGCTTCCCAGTTTAGGAAGAGGGATTCAAGGAAGACTCTCTGTTGCTGACAGAGGAGTCAGTGCTGGTCACCTGTCCAACCAGGAGGAAAAGGGGAGGCCCACAAGCACTACTGCACCTGTGGATCTCTAGCTTTTTGGTATGCTGTGCAATGCAATCACTTTTGAACTTCACACCCCTGGCTAAACTTCACTTATTACTAGAACCTAACTCCCTATCTACCTATGTACCTCCTATATCTCAAAGGCTGCTAACATTTCTAATTTCTAAATGTTATTTTTGAAATACAGTGGTACCTCCAGTTAAGTACTTAATTCGTTCCGGAGGTCCGTTCTTAACCTGAAACTGTTCTTAACCTAAAGCACCACTTTAGCTAATGGGGCCTCCTGCTGTCGCCGCGTTGCCGGAGCACAATTTCTGTTCTCATCCTGAAGCAAAGTTCTTAACCTGAAGCACTATTTCTGGGTTAGCGGAGTCTGTAACCTGAAGCGTATGTAACCTGAAGCGTATGTGACCTGAGGTACCACTGTACAAGCTTCAGGGCCCTTTTTTCTTTTTTTAAATGGTGGTGGTTTTGCAAACCCTTAGGTATAGCTAATGAACTTGCAAGACAATTTTGTTCAGTGGTTTTTAAAGAGCAAAACCCTTAACAGGACCCTTTGCAAACTCTTGAATTTGGCTCATGTTTTTCTCTGCTGTTTTGAACTTGCAATCCCTCCACTCTAAACCTTTGCTTAATTTTCTGGTCAGCGGAATCTGCCTTAAACGGAGTGCGCATGGAGTTGGGGAAAGGATATCAAATGTATTTTGTGTAAGAGCAGTTGAGACATGGAATGTCACTGGAAAATAATGTGCTGCACTCCCAGCCCCCACAGCAACATGGAGGACAGGGGGAAGGAGGTAATGGGCCTCCTCAAGCCCCTGGCAGCTTATGGTATTATGGGGGAAGGGATTAGGGTTGCATGCTGTGAAATTTAAAAAATCCTCCTGTGAACTATGCAGGGATGGTTTAGTTTCTAGAACTAATTCTCCACTTGTAATATATAAATAAAATGCTCAGGTTTGGGACTGGCACTACTCCAGTGTTATATAGGACAGCAAGAGAAGGCCTCCAGATATAGGAAGAGAAAACAGAGGCCTAAGTCCTTTCTTTACTGCTGAAACTGCCTTCTGCCCTACCTCAGAAGCCTGAACAGGACTACAAGGCTCTTGTTCCAGGCTGACTGGAGCCCTAAAATTGCAGCACTCCTCTTTAGAGAAGTTGCAACATGGTATTAAGAGCACAAGAACATAAGACAAATCATGTTGGATCAAACCAAAGGCCTATTGAGTTTACCATTCTGTTCTCAGACTGGTCAGCCAGCTGCCTATAGGAAACCTGCAAGCCGGACATAAGCGCAACAACTTCCTCTCCTGTGATTCCCAGCAACTGGTATTCAGCGGCAATTCTCAGTGAGCAATTTGAATGGCACTCAGCTCTGTTGTGCATTGGATGCCATAGTTGTTGGTCAAAGTCAAGGACACCAGTGTCCAAGGCATACTCTATGGGGCTGGTTTTACTTTATATAGCCGGATGATGTGGACAGGACCCTTGCAACGATACCCACTTCTTGGACAAGTTGATGAAGAGAATGTTGGCAGGAGTTTCTGCAGGAAACGGATTATCTGGATCCATTGCAATCTGGGGTCAGGTGTGGTGTTGGGGAGGAACCAGCCTTGGCTGCCCTAGTGGATGACTAGTACCAAGAGTGGCACAGAGATACTGCAATTCTGCTTATGTTCCTCAGTCACTTAGCTTTCGATACTTATCACCATTGTGTTCTCCTTGACTTGCTCTTTGGGATGGATACTGGGGGCACAGTTTGCTCCAGCCCACAGGGTTGTGCCCAGAGTACAGCACTGGAAGATTGTGCTACAGCCACATGGTCTTCCCACAATGGTATGTGTGACACAGGGCATGGTCTTCTCCCCCCCCCCAATCTTTATGAAGCCATTGGGAGTGTTCATTAGGACTTTGGAGGCAAAGTGTCATCAGTATGCTAGTGACACACAGCTCTAATTCTCCATAACAACTGAATCAGGAGAAGCTGTGCAAGATCTGGCTCATTGTCTAGGTTCAGTGGTGGAGTGGATGAGGGCCATAACTGAGTTTGAACATAAAGATACAGTGGTACCTCGGGTTACAGATGCTTCAGGTTACAAACTCTGCTAACCCAGAAATAGTACCTTGGCTTAAGAACTTTGCTAATGACCACCACCTCTGCTTCCGCCTCAGCGTCTGAGCTGCTCCTTGTCATAGGTTCTTCCTGCTCACCAAAACCTGTTGTCCCATCAGTATCCAGCACCTCCTCTCAATCTTCCCCCCAACCGCTCCTCAGTGTCCCACCACCAATCCCCGGGCTCTGAGCTTTCCTTTTCTGTGTTTTCCCTTGGGGGTTCCTTGGCTGACGGCTCCCATCATTCCTAGTCCAGCCAGTGCCTGACATCCATGCATTGGTACCCTTAAGATTAGATTATTGCAATGCATTCCATGAGGGGCTGCCCTTGGGTCTCAACTGGAGGCTTCAGCTGGCGCAAAACACTGTGGCTAGACTATTGATAGGGCAGACTGACACCAGAGCATAACTGCAGTGTGCAAAAGCTTGCATTGGCTGAGCATATGCTATTGTGTCAGGTTTAAGGTTCTTGTATGGCTAGTCATTGATAGCTTAATGATCCTGGAATTTAGCTAATCATATTTTAAAGCCATCCAAATTAGTACCCACCACTGCATCTTGTGGGAGCTAATTCCATAGTTTAGCTTGTTTAAATAGTCCATATTTAAAACTATTGCAGGATACTTATGTAACACTCTACCAGTCTGAAAAAAAGCCAAAGCAGCTTAATAATACCTATAGAGTGATTTTGAAAAAATAAAAATAAAAACCCCAACCTATAATACATTTAGGAGTTTTCAAAGTGATATGTTGAAGAAGCTCAAGTCTCTTGTAACATATGCTAGCTCTCTCCTCCTCCTCCTCTTCCTCCTCCTCCTCCTCTTCCTCCTCCACTCCCCTAGTCTGGGAAGGCTTATTCATTTTCTTAATACTATTTCAAACACATTTAAGCATATAACAAAATACAAAATGCAGAAATGTGAAATGGAGCAATCCTCATCAGGGATTTAGGCTTCAATTCTATAAACACTTTTCAGGCAGTAAGACCCATTAAATTGAGTGGGGCATCATGGATATAATATTGCCCTGTGATTCCTGCCCCCATTTTTGTTAGAAAGGGGAGGAATTGGACCCAGGAGGTCCCAACTGAAATATATCCACTCATCTTTCGTTGCATCATTGCTCCAAAATAGCCTAGGTAAAGGTAAACGTACCCCTGCCCGTATGGGCCAGTCTTGACAGACTCTAGGGTTGTGCGCCCATCTCACTCAAGAGGCCAGGGGTCAGCGCTGTCCGCAGACACTTCCGGGTCAAGTGGCCAGCGTGACAAGCTGCATCTGGCGAGCCAGAGCCGCACACGGAAACGCCGTTTACCTTCCCGCCAGTAAGCGGTCCCTATTTATCTACTTGCACCCGGGAGTGCTTTCGAACTGCTAGGTTGGCAGGCGCTGGGACTGAGCAACGGGAGCGCACCCCGCCGCGGGGATTCGAACCGCCGACCTTTCGATCGGCAAGTCCTAGGCGCTGAGGCTTTTACCCACAGCGCCACCCGCCAAAATAGCCTAAGACGTATGAAAATGAGGCTGCAGTCCAAACCTCTGCAAAGGTTAGTAGCAAAATCAAGGAGCTACTCTATGTGTTTCTATTTATTACATGCACATCCCTCCTTTCCTCAAGGAGCTCAATGTGGAGTACATACTGTAGGGCTTGTCCCCATTTTATCCTCACAGCAACTTTATGAAGTAGGTTAGGCTGACAGTGACTGGCCCAAGGTCCTTCGGTGAACTTCATGGGAGAGTCAGGATTTGAACCCTGGTCTGTCCCAGGTTCAAAGCTAACACTCCAGTCATTACACCCACACATGGGAATGGCCAGTGGTGGTGGTGGGGTTCTCCTGAAATTGATGTTACCTACAAAACAATTTTATTTGTTCCCTAGTGTCTATACTAAATAGTTTTTGGTTTTTTTGCTAATTAGTCTCTCTTTAACGTTAAGCCTGTTTGCAATATACAAATGTACATATTTGTATGTAATTATAAGCCTAATTACTCCATAATTGCAAAGCTCTTGTAGATGGTGCCATCATCATTACCACAACCACCATCATTTTCTCTGAATGCTGTCATTTTTTTATGGTGCCTGTGTGTTATACTTGAACTGACCACTCTTGGTTCCCTGCCTAGAGAGTAGTGGTCATTGGGTACATGGCAGCTGGCAGCATCTATTCTATGAGGCTGCAGATATGGAACGTCCCCAAACATTGGATATCTCTGTGCACAGTACAGTACCAAGGTGGGCAGTCCAGCGTCTCCGGACTGGTAGAATTGTATTTCATATACTGAAGGACTAGAAGGAGCAGATTGCTAAATACAGAGGCACTGTAATAAATGTTCACAAACTTCCCTACATGCCGAAGGGCAGATGGGGCCCATCCAGGAGAAGGAAAACTCCAATCTTAAGCCTTTCAGGATATCTTTGGGAGAAGAAAAGGCTAAGGAGTAAGCCCTACATGAATCCTATCTGTGCTGCCGCCACTGTGCACCAAACGTGCAGGTGATTACATGCTCTCACACAGTGCCTAGGAGGATCTGGCTGTAACCTGTGCCCCCAGTACATTTTTCTTGCATTCGCAGTCAGAATGCAGAAAAACAATGAGCAAAAGATGCTTGTATAAGAATGCTGTTTGAAGACGTACAACACAGTGTGACTTTAAATGAAACTAGGGGCGAAACATCAGGGCTTAGATTGAAACATTTTAAAAGTAGGCCATGCTGGAAATAGACATACATGGTACTGAGCAAATGCCAAGATTCCCCCAGACTGCAGAGCAGAGAGAGAGAGAAAGGAAGCTGGGTTAGTCTATCATTGCTGCTCAGAGCTGCCTTTGGCTCTTCTGCAACTGTCATCTATCAGCACTCATTCCATCAAGCTCCCTGCACTGTTTCCATCCCAACTGGTCATTATAGGAAGAACTAGTACCTGAGCTTGTTCCTTTCCTCCTCCCTCCCCATTCTCCTTTCCTTGTATGTCATCTATTTTAGATTGTTTTTCATTGATCTGTAAAGTTGCTCTGGAACCTCAGGCCAAATGTGGCCAAGTCAACTCAACTCAAACCTTTATTGCATTAGCAAACTGCCATAGCAAAATAAGACAATACAAAAAAAGAAAAAAGACAAACTAGAGACAAGCAACCAAGCAAAATTCAGGTGTTTTGGCTGGCGTAGTGACATTTAAGTTACCCGAAGACAATAATGCAAAGATATAGTAGCCAGCGCCCAAAAACTAATATGCGGGTATATATAAAGCACAAAATGGCCCCAGAACAGACTCAGCATATTGAGTTAAAAGTAATAAAAGAATTAAAACAGGTCCAGGTCTAGGGCACGCTACCCTGTCAGAGTAGCCCTGAGTTTCAGAGCCTGCACTATGAAGATTGCCACCCCACGTGAGATTTGGGGATTTGCGTCCACAAGAAGCGATTTCAAACAGTCTTCCTTAGATGTAATGGTGGACGGGATCAAAAGGAGGAGCTTAGATCTTATTGGCTCATAAATAGGGCAGTAGAAAAAGAAATGTATGAAGTCCTCTACTTCATTCATTGTGCATGGACATAGACGCTGGGTAATAGGGGTCTTAGAGTAAATCCCCTGCAGGAAGGCCGTGGGTATAGAATGGAAGCGGGCCATTGTAAACGCTCTTCTCAAATTGGGCTCCGTCAGGTCTATCAAGTAGTTGGCAAGTGATCTTACCACTTTCACTTTAGGGAGCCACATGGAAAGGCGAGCTGAGGTGGACTGTGCCCGGTCCATGGCCTCGTCTCTTGTAAGAATCCAGGCCCGGATTTTATGTTTGTCCCAAGAGGACAGCGAGTCAAGATTTGGGAGAGAGTAGCGTGCAGTAATAGTCCCCATGGCCTTGGACCATTTATTGCATTGAGAACACGTTAAAAAGGCTTGCCTGGCTAGTAGGGAACCTGGGGCATTGATTAATTTACAATAAAAGCTAATAATTCTAATGTGGGCTCTCGCAACAATGGAGGGGAGGCCCAGTTCTGTTCTTAACTGTGCTGCAACCGAGCCCTTGGGGAGACCCAGTATCTTCCGTGCAAAAGAGTTTTGTAGAATCTCCAGCCGTTGTAGTGTTTTTAAATTCCACCCCCAGATTTCAACCCCATACAGTAACATCGGGAGGACTTTGCTGATAAATGCTTTTCTGATTGGTGGAACCAGCTGGCCGCCTTTTGCATAGTAGAATTTCTCCAAGGCTTTGATGGTTCTGCGGGCAGCCAGGATGGTTGTATTTAGGTGAGCTGACCAGCTAAGCCCATGCTGAAAAATGATACCCAAGTACTTGAATGCTGAACAATATTCAATAGAATGGCCCTCAATATTCCAGAGTGACTTCCGAGTTTTCGTGCCAAAAGTAAGAATTTTGGTTTTGGCGAAATTAATTTTAAGGGAGTTGGTATCACAATATGTCATGAGCCCTCTGAGCGTGTTGTTTAGGCCCAGCTTGGTTAATGACAGTATCACCATGTCGTCCGCATAGAGTAATATGGGGATCTTGAGCTGTTGTAAGGAGGGGGCAGATTGATTTAGGGCCTTCATAGTTGTGACGATGTCATTGATATAGAAATTGAATGTGGCCAAGTCTCTCAGGATTCTTTGTAAGCTCTGCATCTTCTCCAGGCAACACCTCCTGAAGGGCCTGCTCTACACCCTCCATGAGTCCTTTTGCTTGGCCGGAATGTTTCCTTGCACTGTGATAACTTATTTTGCTTGCCTGGAGGAAGTGAGTATGAGTGCACATCCATGCAAAGTGTTGATGGGGAACCTGTGAGCCTCTGTCACTGGACTACAACTGCATCCTTGACCTTTGGCGTGGGGCTGATGGGCGCTGAAGCTGCAACACAGCTCAGTTGGTGGAGCATGAGACTCTTAATCTCAGGGTTCTGGGTTCGAGCCCCACTTTGGGTGACTTATTCCTGCAGTGCAGGGGGTAGAACCAGATGACCCTTGTGGTCCCTTCTACAATTCTACGATTCTAAGATCTAAAGGGCCACAGCCTCCCCACTACCACCACCTCCCAGTATCCAGCTTGTGCTTGATTTGGCTGGAATATAGCCCGCTATACAAAGATACGGAAAACAGTGGCTTTGTAGTCTGTGGAAAAGTTGGCAGGAAAGGATGGCAGGAAGGGTGGTATGCAGGCTGGTGGAGAGAAACAAACTGCTATGACTGTTGGAAACACAGCTTAAATTATGGCAAGTTGTTGTGAGCAGCTGCCAACAATGGAGGTACCTTGTGCTTGTGAAACGGTTTATTCCCACCCCTACTTTTTATCCCCCAAACAGCTCTGTGAGGTTGACCGGTCTCAGAAACAGCAACTGGTCCAGGGCTACTAGGAATTCTTAAAGCTAAAAAGGGACTTGAATCCAGCTCTCCCCAATACCAAGTTTTTAGGTATCTGGTTGCGTTCTCTGCCCCAAATCAATGAGGGCTGGCTGCAAAATTATGCATTTGCCTGCTTGGTCATATTTTTAGGACCCACCTTACTTCTGTGACAGTAAGATTTAAATTGCTTTTAAATACTGTGTTTTAATTGTTGTAACCCATCCTGGGACCTTGGGGTAAAGGGTGGATTAACAACAACAGTAACAACAACAGTAGGTTGAGAGCTTTAACTTCCAAGTTATCTGAATTAGGCACTCCTAGTTTAATTTTTTTAAATGATAAGTAACCGGGAGCCGCTTCCTCTCTTATCCTACCAGAGCTCTGTGAACCTGCCCCACGGAGAAAGCAGTTTGCATTCTCTCTCTTTCTCTGTCTCCCTGCTCCAATCATTAGGGCCATAAGAAACGATGTCGGAGGTTTTTGCCCAATCCCAGCTCTCTTGCCAAATTAGCTTGTTGGGAAACGAAGTCCAAGCATGGAGAAGAAAGGTAACAATGCCTATAATCTCTGGGCCCCCCCGATCCCTTCAAATGTTTTACTGCGAGGGCCAAAGGGACCTGGCCCCCTAGGAGTTGGAGCCTATGGTTAGTGTTCAAATCTGTTCAATTCTGGAAGCACTCTGCTGACCTCATGTTCATGCCCCCTTCTCTTGGCAGTAATTGGGGATACCAGGAAGCAGCAATTGTCAGCAGGAAGAGCTGCTGTTTGAAGCTGCATTTTGAAGCTCTTCATTCTTCTCCTGACTCTGCAAACCAGGTTCCTCATATCCGTGTGAGTCCTAGTTGGTCACCCCATTAGCCTGGTGAGGTGCTTGATGCAATATCTAACCTGATCATGTAGAATAAGTTTGTAGATGAGGCCTGTATAGACTTCTAATGATGACTTACATCACCTGGGAAGATTTTACTCATGGTACTATGACCTACAGAATACCACTTGAAAATGGGTATTTTCCACAATTGTCCCTGCACTCTGGAATGCCTTTCCCTCTGCCATACATGAAACATCATTCACTTCAGCTATTTGTTAAAATTTATTTTCTTGTCAAGACCTTCCCTGACACACAAGACCCTATCATTATAATATATATATATTTATCTGTGCTTTATGATACCATTTTAATGTTTTTATGTTTGTGTTTTAGTATGCTGCTTAGAGATTTTAAATATTATGCTTTTATAGAAATGCTTTTATAATAAATCAGAATTAAACAATTCAAGCATGGGCAAGCCAGGGAAGGTAGACAGAATGCTTCTTACAGGCAGTACTTTTGTTCCTATTTTCCCATTTCCATGGGTGGATTTAAATGACAATTGGAAAACGGGTGAATACTCTGAATGCTTGTTTCTTGGTGTGTGGGTGTCAGGAACAAAAACACAAACCATTTTGAGTGGAGGACTTTGCCATTTCTTTAACCTGTGTGTAAGCATGTGCATGCCTGTCAGTGTCTATGCATCAGATGTGTTTCTGTGCTAAGTGTATGTTAAGGCTGTGTGTGTCTATCTATGCTCCAGGTGCACGATTCCAGACCTTTGCTAGGATAATGTGTCCCCCAAACTTGTACAGTGGTATCTCGGAAGTCAAACGGAATCCGTTCTGGAAGTCCATTTGACTTCCAAAACGTTTGGAAACCAAGGTGTGGCTTCCGATTGGCTGCAGGAAGCTCCTGCAGCCAATCAGAAGCCACGTAAGCGGCATCGGCCGTACGGGTTCCAAAGAACGTTCACAAGCTGGAACACTCACTTCTGGGTTTGCAGCGTTTGGAAGCCAAAACGTTCGACTTGCAAGGCATTCGGAATCCAAGGTACAACTGTATTGCTTTTAATGTTTCAATTCTAATATGCCTTGGTTTTTCCATAAAAGGCAAGGTAGAAATAAACAGCAGCAGCAAGCGAACACTGAAAATGTCACACCCCCCCGCAGTCTGAAGTAGAGCAGTCCATTTTACCACCCTTATGCATGTGAAGATCAGGCCCATCCACTTGCAGTGAGGCTGACGTAAGTGCCCTGTTTCTCCTCCTTTTGTATGCACAGGCATATAGGCACTTGCCAGGAACGGGAAGCCAATCCAGCTCTCTCTCTTGCCTATGCAAGACTATATTCTACAAGGGGAAGGGAAATGAGGAAAACAAGGCCCTGGTCAACCCAATGCTGACCTTTCAGCACATAAACAGCTGCATACCTGTATGGGTGGATTATGCCTTTGGTCTATGGATACCTGGAAAGCTTTACATTAAATAGGCAAAATGTAGGTCTTTAGACCATTGAAGGTTGCATATCAGTTAGGAAATGGTCATAATGGAATGAGGAAACTTCATGCCAAGCTTGAGCTATGTCATTTAATCTGAAGAAACAGTCCTGTTACTTAATGTATCCTACAGAACATTTGTTTAGTTATCAAATAGGGTGTAACCATTTTACTATTCAGTTTTCCTTGATAAAGGGACGCGGGTGGCGCTGTGGTCTAAAACACTGAGCCTCTTGGGCTTGCCGATCAGAAGATCGGCGGTTTGAATCCCCGTGATGGGATGAACTCCCATTGCTCGGTCCCAGCTCCTGCCAACCTAGCAGTTCGAAAGCACGCCAAAAGTGCAAGTAGATAAATAGGTACCGCTCTGGCAGGAAGGTAAACGGCGTTTCCATGCGCTGCTCTGGTTTCGGTGTTCCATTGCACCAGAAGCGGCTTGGTCATGCTGGCCACATGACCCGGAAAAACTGTCTGCAGACAAACGCTGGCTCCCTCAGCCTGTAAAGCGAGATGAGTGCCTCAACCTCCGAGTCTTCTGTGACTGGACTTAACTGTCAGGGGTCCTTTACCTTCACCTTGATAAGGAAAATGACTGCTAAACCAAATTAGTGCTGGTTAAACAATATTCTAGAAGTAAAAGAATAGGTATTTCACCTTAGGTGTAGAACACTGGGTATGTGTGGTGCAGCACTTATTTCACAGAGCCTGTGAAACAAAAAACAACAACATTTAATATAGATTTCACTGAATGATCTCCCCCTTTCCTTTCTGCTGCTGAAAATATATTCTTTGGGTTTCTATGCCAACTCGATCTTATTATTTCAAATGCCTGTTCTGATGAGTGTACTTTATATTTATGCATGTTAAATTTAAGTTTGCACTCACCCACAGAGTCATATATTTTAATGATATTTGGAAGATTGTCTACTAATTTAGGCCCCATTAAGGACATGTACAATTATTAATAATAATATCTTGTAAAAAAGCAAATTTAATAATGCCTAAAGGTTTTAGAATTTATAGAGGAATAGTATATAAGATTCCCTAGCTTATTTACATGAAAAATATAACTGAGTAACTAAAGTGTTAATCCTTTTATACTTGATCTATTGAATATCTGCATAGGTCCCCATTCAAATTGTGTTGAGAAGTTTTGCTTCATATTATATACAGTATAAGGCGAAAGGAGAAATGATTTGAAAGCTGTAGCGATATATGGGTATAAGAATGTAGATGTCTATTAGCTTTATGAAACTGACAGCTCAGTTCTGAAACTTTATTTTGAATAGATTTTAAAAAGGATTTGCGTCTTTAGAAATAGTAAAAATAAAAAATAAAACAGACATATCTTTGAAAAAGAAAGAAAAAAACTCAATTGTTACCTCTAATGAAATAGCGGGTGACAAAACAGTAGTCTTTTTGATTTTGATCAGAAAAATAAACTGGTAGTGACAGGATATGATGGATAGATTTGACATCCTGGCAAATCACTGTCATTGATTCAATTATTCTAATTCAGAATAAAAGCTGTATACAGTGTGTGTTTATGGTACAGTGGATTTTTTTAAATGATTGACATTCATCACATTAGACAGTTTTAAAAGCTATGTCTCCATTTTACTCACAGCGTTATAAAAAGTAAATCATTTAACCAACACTTTAGTTCCAATCCCATCAAAATACATTAGCATTATTACAGTAAGCATTTAAGGTTTTGTGGGGAGCATAATTCAGCCCAATTCTATAAAATGACAGTTTAAAGACCTAAGTTTTAATCCAAAATGAACTTAGTGGAAAGTTCTATCAAGGCTAATTCAAAATAGAACTATACAGAAAGTAATTTTCAGGTCCCACTTGAAAACCATTTCCAGATAGCCACCTATTCACATAGTTTGTACATTAGTTCTAATAGAAATATGCAAATCTTGCTGCTGATAAATATTTATACATTTTACCTAGGGAAAAATTCATATGTTTACAAATAGTATATACAGAATAGTATGGAACCCTGAATTGGTTTTATTTTCTGCTGCTCTGTAGACTTCTTTCTATGATATGTCTTCCCTAAGCTCCAATGCACTCCCCTGGTTTTCTAGCATTAATGTAGCTGTCAGTTTGAATTTCAATCTTGAATAATGTCTGCTGACATAATTTCATATTGCTGACTTCAGTTGTTTAGGATTACTGTTTTGAACTATATTGAAAAGCAATTCTTTGTATATGTTTAGTAAGTTTCACTCAAGCAATTTAATATATTTATTAGCCCATAAGGCAAAGTAATTATCTATAATGTATTTTACCATGAAAAATATTTTATCATATTACTGATAACAGAATAGGTGGAAAATACACAGAAATTTAATGCTTATAGTATAGGTAAGGTAAAGGTACCCCTGCCCATACGGGCCAGTCTTGACAGACTCTGGGGTTGTGCGCCCATCTCACTCAAGAGCCCGGGGGCCAGCGCTGTCCGGAGACACTTCCGGGTCACGTGGCCAGCGTGACAAAGCTGCTCTGGTGAGCCAGCGCAGCACACGGAAACGCTGTTTACCTTCCCGCCAGTAAGCGGTCCCTATTTATCTACTTGCACCTGGGGGTGCTTTCGAACTGCTAGGTTGGCAGGCGCTGGGACCGAGCAACGGGAACACACCCCGCCACGGGGATTCGAACCGCCGACCTTTCGATCGGCAAGCCCTAGGCGCTGAGGCTTTTACCCACAGCGCCACCCGCGTCCCTGCTTATAGTATATATGGTACTAAATAAGGTGTCATTTTTAACGATGTTTTTCTAGGGAAATGATTGTCTGATATTAAAATAACCCACTTTTAAAAATCTATGATTTTATTTAATATACATAATATTGATATACAGCATACAAGAGTTGTGTTAAACATGCAACGTGTAATTCTTTCATTTCTCATTCATTATCTGAACTTTAGTAATAACAGTAAAGTTGATGGCAACAGAAAATTCTGCAGCTTCAAAATGGCAACATATTTTATGTCTTTAAAATGGCATCAAAATATAGGATGTGTTTGTTAACTGTAGAAACATCCAATACAACATTTGCAAATATTTTTTTTTTTTTAAATGGCAAAATAAGGCACACAGCTTGCTATATATATATATATATATATATATATATATATATATATATATATGAATGACATGAGTACTGGGTCACAATCATTAAGAAAAATATTTACATAAGTCATTAACAGTCATAATTAGAGTGTCATATAAATCGGAGTGAAACTGCTAAGTAGAAATCACTAGAAGTCCAGGTGCTTCTTGCCTATGGCCATAGCAGTACATCCTGAGCTCAGCAGTTTGGCAGATTCTGCCAGATCCTGTTTGCTTGTGCGGCTCACTGTGTCTGACAAGTCTGGAGGCAAATGCAATTGCTATGGCAGGAGATTTCAGGGAGGAGGGGGGGAGAGAGACAGAGAAGAGAGAGAGAGATGAGAGAGAACATAGTTGTAATTAGATTTGCTTTCGATATTACACATTTAAAAACATAGTACTATTCTCTGCCAGTGAATACCTATTACAGCATAACAAATACATATTAGAACAGTTTTCGAAAACCAGATTGTCAGATTCTTTTATTTCATATATTGATCTATAAGATACTGGGATTTTTCAAATCAAATTCAGCTTTCTTCATCAGGACATTCAGAGTGGAAATCAAAGGCCAAGACCCAAAGAAATCAAAATTACCCCCATGAGTCCCAAAAGGGGGTATTTACACTGCAATCCTAGGCATGTTTACCCATGTGTAATTTCCTGAATCCAATGGTAGGTGCATACAGAAATGCAGCCTTGTAATGCAATTCTAGGCATGTTTATTCAGAAGTAAGTCCCACTTACTCAATGGGCTTACCTAGTATAGGATTGTGGCTATTTGTGGAGGGCCTAAGCACTAGTGAATTCAATGAGACTTGTTTCTGAGTAGACATTTATGGGTTTGCAGTCACTTGTTTTTCCTCAAACAACGTTCCTGCTCCTATACCAAATGGCAAATGGTGTTCCAAAAAAAAGGTCCATAATTTCACTGAGTTAGTACAGGTGGTTTCCATGAGCCAAAGCAGATCTGATCCAAGCTTACATTTCCTGCATTTATTTTGTTATCTCCAGAGACCTCGTCTCCTACATCTTCTGTCTCCCATTAAAAATAACTAATTAGTTTGAACAGTTCTGTATGCCTAAGGGGCTTTGCATTTGTTGAAACAGCGTCTCTTTGATGCCACACGGCAAGCCACTTTTGAAACTGAGGGGACTCTCAAAAGCAGATTGTGACTTAACACGGAGGCAAGTTATTTAATGAAAAAAAGGCCAAAATTCCCGTTGTGTGTGCCTAAGCATCTGGGTACATTTAGAGTAGCTCTTTGGATCCTCGCCAAAGTATATACTGTGAACAAAAATAAATTATACATATTGTGTGGAATACACCAAGTGGTCTATTCATCCACAAGACTTTTCCCCGTCTTCTCCCCTTGTGAATCACTAAAACCATTTTGGGTCACCCCAGGTCTCCAGAGCAGATTTAGGGGGTACACAGTCCTGTTTCATACCTGTTGCATGCCTGCAACAGCTAAGCTGAATCCCACCCATTATTTTAAACACAACAGTCAACACAAACACAATAATCTTCACAACAATGAAACATTTCATGCCTTATTAATAGTCTTTTTGCAAGGGGAGCTAACATGGTATCCTCCAGCCCAGAGAGTGTGGACTACCACTTCCTTAAGTTTCAGCTAACATGGCCAACAGTAATGGATGATGGGAGTTGTAGTCCTCAACATCTAGGCACCACATTGACTATCCCTGGGCTAGAGTGTTACGTTCTGTGTTGTGCAACCCTCTACATGTCTACTCAGAAGCAAGTCCTATTGAGTTCAGTGGCACTTACTCCTAGGTAAGTATGTAAAGGCTGCAGCCTAAGTAAGTTAAACTTTAAAATGCCTGTTTGAAACAGCAAGTGCTGTTAATAATCACAGTGTTAAGCTCATACCAATGATGAGGAAACTTAGCAAAGATGTTAGATATATTGAAATCCAAAAATATTAATCCTGGAGCTGTATTGGTATAGTCTTCTATTAAGACATTTTCTGGGCTTCTCTACTACTACTACTCAGTAGTGTATGATTTGTAACTTGCACTCATTACAAGTTGTCACACTGCAATCCAAGCCAGTAGTTGTTTTCTCTCTTTTTTTTAAGGATTAACTTTTATCCAGGGTATTTATAAAATAGGGCGTTTGTGTGTTCAGGTTTGACATAATTAATTCACCCGTTTGCAGTTCACGGCTTCCTACTGCAAAGCACTTCCTGCTTCTTCCCATGAACAGCCACAACTATGATGAAATTGACTGCTACTGCTATTTATTTCTTTAGAACCAAGAGTCCTCAAGGCTCTATGCAGGCAAAATGTGGTTTGAAATGTAAAGTACATTGGGGCAAAATAGCCAGAGTTCACATATATACTGAAGGGGTTGGAACTGGCAGTGACTGATCAGGAAAAGGATCTTGAGGTTCTAGTGGGTAGCTCAATGAAAATGTTGATTCAGTGGCAGCTGTGATAAAGACAAATTCTACATTAGGGATAATTAGGAAAGGGATTGAAAATAAAATGGCCAATATTGTCATGCCTTCATGCAAATCTATGATGCAAACACACTTGGAATACTGTGTATAGTTCTGTTCACCCCTATTGTGCAGTTAGAAAAGGCTCAGAAAAAAGGGAAGCCAAAATGACCAGGAGGAACTCTCCTATGAGGAAAACTGACAACAGAATGACAACGTGTCAGGCAACCTAGTTGCTCCAAAGTGTCCTCTTCAGCATTGTGGAGTTTGCATTGCTCTTCAGCACTGAGGAGCTGAGGACCATGAAGAAGACTGGATGCCAGGTGGTGTACAGCCTATCATGAAGATAACACGATATGCATTTGAGCATACAATTGTGTCTACTGTATGGCAGTGAGGACAGCAAAGGAAGCACACTTTGCTGCCTCCATTGCATTCTCAAATACCGTATTTTTCGCTCTATAACACGCACCTGACCATAACACGCACATCGTTTTTAGAGGAGGAAAACAAGGGGAAAACATTCTGAATGAAACAGTGGATGTATCATTTTTGTGCTTCATGCTGTGGCCACAGACATGTGATCTGATGGTGAATTTGGGGTGACCCAATGCAAAAATCCTGAGAATCCCTGTGGATCCATGCTTTGTAACCATGTTTTTGCACCATTGCAGCCCCAGGCAACAGTGGGTGTGTGATTTTTGGGGGGCAGGCTGTAGCCATGGACATGCTATGTGATCTGATGGTGAATTTGGGGTGACCCAATGCAAAGATCCTGAGGATCCATGCTTTTTAACCACATTTTAAGTGGGGAGGGAAGGAAAAACACAGAACGGACAAGGAGCACGAGAGGGGTGTGCAGAGAAGCAGCTGGCTAAGAATGCAGGAGAGGGGTATAACGGGAGGGAGGAAAGGAAGGCAAAAGTTTTCCCTCACCTACCCACCCAAGCCAGCCAGCTCCACGCGCTCTCTCTCTCCCTCCTGCATGTTTTCCTCTGCTTTCCCCTCTGCTTGCCTGGAGGGGAGGGGCTTTCCCTGCTCTTTGTTCCGTTTGAGCAAACACAGCAAGGAAACAGAGGAGGGTGGGCAGTAAGACCCTGAGGCAGAATGCAGGAAAGCAGCTGCTTCCTCTTTTCAGGTTTCCCTTCTCCGAGACGCACGATTTAATTTTTGCCTGCTTTTTTTTGCCTCCACTCGCACCATTTGGCTCCAGGGACCACACATTCGCTCAATAACATGCACAGACATTTCCCCTTCCTTTTTAGGAGAAAAAATCTGCGTGTTATAGAGGGGGAAATACGGTACTTGTCCAGCAGAGCTATCAACAGTACACATTTGTTAACAAAATTACATGACAAGTTTCCAAGACACTGAGGATAACATTGCTCACCTCTTTGAAAAATGGACACCATTGTTGTAACCAGTTTTAGCTTTTGAGGCCTCCTGAGAACAAAGCGCTTGTAGCTGTTTGGCCGACTTTATGCCTTTTTGCCCCACAGCTAGTTGTGGGGAATAGGGGTGTTGCCCAGGTAGATCCATCTTGTGGGAAATGCATCATTATGTGAACAGCACTGGACAACTATAAGGCTCCCAGGCAGTTACATTATGGCATGCTGCAAGGTACCATCTTGTCTCCAATGATATTTAACATCTATATGAAGCGGCTGAGAATAGTCATTAGGGGATTTGGAACATGCTGTCATCAGTATGCTGATGACACCTAGCTCTATTTCCCCACTCCATCTGATTCAGGTGTGGCTGTGCAAATAAGTGCAGTGGCGAGCTGAATCACCTGAATCTTGATAAGACAGAGGCCTTGTGGGTAGGTGGTTCCTGAGTCTAGGAATTTAAGCAATTGCCACGTAAGTGCTCCTTCACCCATGGATGTCACTGAAGGCCCAAGAGGTCACAATAGTTAGGGGAACATTTTTTCAGATTCAGATGACATGCCAACTGTGGTCATTCTTTGATAGGGATAGTCTACCCCAGGCATAGGCAAACTTGGCCCTCCAGATGTTTTGGGACTACAACTCTCATCATCCCTGACCACTGGTCCTGTTAGCTAGGGATGATGGGAGTTGTAGTCCCAAAACATCTGGAGGGCCAAGTTTGTCTATGCATGGCCTAGCCACAGAGACCAGATTACTGTCATGTGTTCTATGTGGGGGCAGAATGCAACAGGTAGGTTGTTAATTGGACATTCCTGCTGCAAGTATGTGACACTACTTTTAGAAGAACTGTAGTGGCTGCCAATTTGTTACCAGACCAGGTTTAAAGTTTTGATATTGGTATTGACCTCAACACTTTAAATAACATGGGACCAGGTTATCTGAGGGAACAATCTCACAGACAGCCCTGCCTTGTCACTCATTTCTTCCTGGTTGTGCAGCAGCTTGCTGAGGTCTGTCTGGTGGAAACCAGGGGGAGGGCCTTTTCTATTGTGCCCAGCCTAAAGAATAACCTCCTGTCTAAGCAAGGCAGGCAAAAGCAGACACCAAAATACCAACTATTCATGCTACTAGTGATTTCAGAGACAATAATGACAGGTTTATGGACTACACTGAATAACAAGGATATATCATTTTGGATTGAGAAAGTTCTGTTAGAATGTCAGCACTGGGATGGACCTTTTACCACTTCGAAGAGAACATACAAAACCCAAGTCTATTTCTGCTCAGATAATTTATTCTATTCCACCAAAGGAAATGGAGAAACATACTCTCAAGAATGGTTAGTGTGTTTCCCGCTAAAGGAAAAATCTACTGCTTTGTGTGCAAACTTTTCTCCAACCAAACTACCTCAACTACAGCTTTAGGTTCTACTGCATTTGATTATTGGCATCACGGTTATCTTGTTCAAACCCATGGAAACTAAAAATCATGTGAACCCTATACTAACATACTGAACAAGAAAGCATGGTCAAACGCTCACATCAAAACTGGAATAATTTGAATTCATTTTCATGCTTCAACTTTGGACACATTTGCTAGACCAATTTCATAAAACTAGCAAGGCACTCCAAAGTTCGCAAATTTCACTGAGCACAACTGCAAATATTTACAGCTCACTATTGCAGTTTGTATCAAACACTTGGGCTAATTTACCACATTTACCAGATGTAGAGTACAATACATCAAAAAAAGGCAGAGAATATGGGAAAACCCAACAATGATGAGCATAGCCAGGATTTATGTTGAGGGGGGAAAGAACCTCAGTTAGTTAAGTATTTTTATTGATTTACTTAATCTGGGGGCAGCTGCCCCCCTGGCTCTCCCCATGATGATGGGACAAAATCTGAAGCTGTAGACAAACTTTTTCCATGAGACAAGTTTAGGATAAATTCATTTATCCCTGTAATTGATGCTCTTGAAGCTAACCTAGACAGAAAAGCAGTAAAGGGGTGTAGCTGGCAATTTTTAATTTTTGGTGAACCTGCAAGCAACCAAGGAACAGATTCACGATGGCATCAAGATGTTAATGCAAGAGTATCCAAAGGATGTGGACCTTAGCAATTTCACCCGTACATCAAATGAGCTCATTCTGAAAAAGAATATTTCAGCCACCAAGATATGTATCAAATAATATTCTAGGAGAAAATTAGGACAAATGTGGAAGCAATTTTCAGATTGTTCCTGTGTTTAATGGTTACAAACTGTACTGGTGAAAGATCGTTTTCTAGACTAAAAAGGATAAAGAATGAACTATGATCAACAATGTCCTAAGATCAGTTGTCTGATCTAAGCATTCTCTGTATAGAAAATGATAAACTGTGACTTACTGATTTTAATGATACAATTGATAAGTCTGCATCTAAAAGAGCTCTGCATCTAAAAGAACTGTTCTGACTTTTTATATAGTGTACTGTTATAACATAGCTATGATTCCCCTACAAATGTTCTGTGCGAATGTCTTCATTAATCCCATACTTTTGTAAATTTATTAAAGATTAAAGAATGATAAAAGATTATACAATGATAATATGTTTTTATTTTACCATTGTATAATCTTTTATAATTGTATAATATTTAATAAGTTTTAAAAGTATGGGATTAATGAAGACATTCACACATTTGTGTATCAATGCTAAAATTTCAGCAATAGTCTACTTTTATTGAGTAGATAAAGATGAGAACGATGTTTTATTTCTCATGATCAGATACTATTAAGTTTGGGCCTCCCAAGGTCTTCTAGGCCAAAGCCTCCAGTTGCTTTAATCCAGGCCTACCTGCAGAAATTCATAGGCCAACATCAAGGAGGATGGCAAGAATGCCCCATCACAACCTTCTGGAATTGCCCGTGTAGAAAGAACAGAAGTACTGTAAAATGGTGCCTCTAAGTTTAAGATGCTCGTATTAATCTACAAGGCCCTTAACAACAGGGTCCCAAATACCTTACGGACCACTTGACTCTTTACATCCCTGCCCAGACTTTGGGCCTTTGTTAGTGGTTCCCCCGTGGCTTGGATGCACTGCTTGTATCCATCAGGAGCCACATGTTCTGTACTGTGGGCCGTATTCTATGGAACTCCCTCCCAGGATATTATGGTTGACAGTACTGAAGGCAGCTGAGAGTTCCTGCAGAACCAATGGGGATGGCACTCTACGGTGACTAAAGCTGTCTCTGTCCCAAAGCCAAATTGAAATGTGTCTAGATACTCTTTATCATCCAGAAATACTTGGTGTTGGGTTGCTCCCACTTGATCAAGCACCTACTCTAGAATAGCAGACTGGCTGGAAATATATTATTTTGATGCCAGGATACAGTTTTTTAAAAAGCAACTTCACTACTGCCTTTTTCAAGCTCAACAGGCTCACACCTTTTCACAAAGAAGCATTTACCACTTCAGCCACTCACTTGGCCACACCACCTCAGGTAGATTACCTTAGCCAGAAGGCAAAGGGTCACGTACATACATGGTCGAACTTACTTCTGCAAGAATCCTACCCACATTCTCAGGTCATACTAACTGAAAAGTATTCAAGACCAATGAGCAAGTAGGTGGGTACATTTACAGACTCTGCTTTAACTGTGGCTTCCAAGTTGGAATGGATGTGAGTGGCTTTATCCACAAAGTGCTTTGCAAATTGGTCACAGCAGGTCATTGAGTGGTCCCCTAACCCCCCACTTTCCAAAAACAAGGTGCAAATATCCCTTAACCACTTGGAAAACCTCTGCTAGATAGCCCTGAGGACAGAGCTCCTGACCATATTGGTTGGATTCATCATGAGTTGCTCTAGTCATCACTCCTGTTGTTTCATCACTTAAAGCTTGCAGGACCACAGAGAGACAACTTGGTTCTACTAACAGGGAGAGGATGTTGAGGAGTATTTGTGTCATTTGCTCAAGCAATTTCCCCCACTGCAGAGTTTGACTAGATACTTGGCAGAATTGCCTACAGAAGTGACAGAAGAATCTTCAAGCCACCTTGAGCAATCAAAAGGTATGTATGATAATTAATACAGTGAAGGCCTTTTCAAGCATACCTTTTCCCTAGCCATCTTTTCCATCTGGAATATTATAGTAAGATTAAAATAAAATATAATTTAAAACACAGTATATTAAACCATCCACTTAGCTTGCCAAACACGCTGCTTGTTCTCAGTCATTACAGAAACAAAAATAGGTGTCATTAGATTGAGTTGAGCAAATGAGTAGCTCATATGAAAGTTAGACGCCTGGCCAATGCATTTCCAAAGGATCTTATATAAAGCATCTTTGAGAGTTTGTGAAGTGTTAACTTCAATATATTCAGTGCCCTACAATCTCAGAGGGTTGGGCTTGAGATGCGATTCAATGTATACCTACTTGGGAGTAAAACCCAATGAATTCAGTGAGACTGACTTCTTGCTAAACAAGTGTAAGATCAGGCTGTTGAGCAGAGTTATTCCTTTGTGCATGATATATGCCCCTATGATGTAGTGTCTGTTAAAAAGGGGAGTGGGGTGTTAAACCCCTTGCCTGTGACTTAGAGTGAGTAGATACATAATAAGAGAAGGGCTCTAATAAAGCATTTGATGTTCACACTGGGGAGAGGTGCGCTCATTTGGTTAAAACCTTTTTTAAAATTACTTCAACTTAGAAAAACACAAAAGTAGAAAAAGCAAAGGAGATTGCAGACCTATATCTCAATATGTGGAACAGAAGCAGCAATTTGCTTAGAGGTACCAACAATGCTGTGGCAAAATAAATCTTGAAAGAAACAAAATCTAAATGGTCTTCCATTAAAATATAAGGTGCTGATATATTAAAGGCTATATGTTTGTCAGTGAACTTGTGAAACAAAAACAAACCATGGTCCTTCCAACTCTACAATTCTATGATTCTATGAAATTGCCATTAAAGAATACTCTGAAGGAATATGAAAGCGTTTCGTTTTTAAAAAGTTTTCACATTTGTCCAGCTCAGACCAAAACACAGAACTTTCTCTACTTAATTATGATTAGTTTATTCAGACTAAAGCAGAGTTCTAACAATACAATGAACCAACAATCAACTAAAAAGGAAATGTAAAGAGATTTTGTTTATATGAATATTTCATACAGAGGTGTGTGCATATCTGCACATTTTTGTGTTCCTGATTTACTTTATTTCTTTAATTTAATGACAAGAATATAACATGCATATGAGAAGCTATCATATTACTTGGCGTAATTATCTTTTATCAACATCGTCTTACCCAATTTTTAAAAATCTCTGTATTTGACTATTAAGCCACAAAAGAGAAATCAAGCAATGCCTAAGCCAATGAAAAGAATTCCTGAGGCGATGTAAATTACTAGACTTCACTAACAATCATGCCTCCCCTAACAGACTGTATAATGCAATATAACCCACATTAATTAACCATATTCTCTTATAGCTAATTAAAATAAGTGAATTCAGGAAAAAGTTGCTTTGTAGATTTCTTTAACACTGGAAAATTTCTTCAAACACTGGAAAATTTACTAATTTATTTTAGGGAGTTAATCATTGAGAGATTTGGTTTTGTAGTACTATGCATGCAAAGTACAGGTACAATATATAAGCAAGCAACATAAAGATGTATAGGCAATCACTTGCGTAAAGCAAACTTGCAAATTACACTACTTGTTTCTGCCAGCACCACATGCTTATTACACTGCACCTAACAGACTAAGGATGCAATCATAAGTGTACTTGCCTGGAAATAAAAAGTTTCACCAAAATTAATTTGAATTAGGATCAGAGCGTAAGGCTGCAAGTGTAAATATCCTAGTGCTGTCAATT